>NW_027555847.1:726115454-726135772 GCF_003287225.1 Phascolarctos cinereus | reverse complement strand
CTGGGGCACAGACCCCCCAGACTAGGGCACAGCCCCCCCAGACTAGAGCGGAGGCCCCTGGGGCACAGCCCCCCAGACTAGGGCACAGACCTCTGGGGCACAGCCCCCCAGGCTAGGGCACAGGCCCCTGAGACACTCCACTGGAGACCTTGTCACTGCTTCCTTTTCCAGATGCTTACTGGCCATCCCTTTAATAATACGTTCTATAATTTTGCCAAGGAATAATAATAGTTTTATGTACCCCTTTAAGTTTTCTGAAACGCCTTACAGACGGTATCTCATTTGATTCTGAGAACATCTCTGGGAGCTAAGGACTATTATTCCCATTTTATAAATGAAGAAACTGAGGCAACAAGAAGTCAGGTGAATTGTCCGAGGTCACATGGCTGGTAAGTGCCTGAGGCAGGATTCAAACTCTAGTCCCGGATGGATGTGCTGGCCACCCAGTAGCAGGTCGAGCGCACTAGTCTCGACTCTGTCCCGGGCTGCGGCACCTCTCTGGCACATCATGATTCTGCAGAAATCACCAACAGGGGCTCAGGAATCAAATCTCCCAGTTGCTTCGGTGTCTGAGGACACAGTTCCTCCAGGCCTGCGCACTGCAGGTCACCCGTGGCCTCTGCTCTCTTTCTAGGAAGTGAGATGCTCAGCACAGTGCCTGGCACATGGTGGGTGCTTAACAAACGTTTGGGCAGCCCTGGAATCAGGAGGACCTGAATTCAAATCTGGCCTCAGACACTTCCTAGCCGTGTGACCTTGGGCAAGTCACTTCACCCTGCTTGCTTCAGTTTCCTCATCTGTAAAATGAGCTGGAGAAGGAAATGCCAAACCACTCTTGGATCTTTGCCAAGAAAACCCCAAATGAGGTCACAAAGACAAGAATGAAAACAAGTAAACAAAAAAAAGTCTGTCCCCTTCTGCCCCCTCCTTCCTTCTCTCTCTCAGCTTTCGATTCCCCGCAGGCTTTCTTTGCCCTGTCCCTTCTAGTCCAGACAAGATTCTCCTTGGCAGAGGAAATAGGATCAAAACGAGCTGAGTACTTCTGCCTTCTCATCTTTTTCCTCCATTAATGGCCTTCATTACCCTTGCTACATCTTGAAAGGGAAAAACAGCAAGGTTTAATTTGCCCTTGCCCCCTGCCTGCCTCAGCTCAGCCCTGGAGGTGGCCCAGGACAGCTTCTCTGGGCACACAAGCATACATACACCTCTGCCCTGTTCTTCCAGCTTCCATAGGAATGCCTTTAAACATCCAAGGTGTTGTATCGGCTTCCTACGAACCCACATTGGTCTCTTTAGACAACCCACCCTTTCTACTCATTGGGATTGTTTCTCTTCATGTCCTCAGGATTTTATTCTTGGGAGCGTCCCCTTCTTCCTGGTCTGACAATCTTCATTTTAGGCCACAGGGTTCTGCCTGTCATTCCCCGCACACCTTTGAAATCTGCTTTCCTAAACTCCAATGTCTACCTCGGACCCTACTTGGCCCTCCTCGACCCTCACATGTTCCAGGATGGAGTGGTCTCATCCCTGCCAAGCTGTCCCAATTTCTATATCAGTAACCAGTTGCTCTGTGTAGGAGAGAATCAGACCCCAGCTAGCTTTTTTTTTTATCTTTTAAAGAATAAAATTGGCCTAACAAAAAAATTTTAGCTTGGAAAAAACCAAGCACACTGATGTACTGTTGTTGAAACTGGGAAGTGGTCCAACTCCTCTGGATTTCAGTCTGGGATTATGCAAAGAAAGTGACTCAATTATCCATGCCCTTTGACCTGGCAACTCCACTCCTGGGTATACAGGCCTCCCCCTATCCCAAGGAGTCAAAGACAGAAACAATGGTCCCATATAGACCAAAATCATTCACAGCAGTATTTCTGAAAGAAAGAAAGAAAGAAAGAAAGAAAGAAAGAAAGAAAGAAAGAAAGAAAGAAAGAAAGAAAGAAAGAAAGAAAGAGCCTGGAAACAAAAATGGTGCCCATGATGAGGAAATAGCTGAAGAAAAAAAAAAAGACTATGGAACATGAATGTGATGAGATATTCTTGTGCCATAAGAAATGATGAATCACAGAAATTACAGAAACAAAAGATGATTTCTACGGACTCATGCAGGCCACATAAGCAGATCAAAGAGGCTCATCTACCCAGTGACTGGGGCCATGGACATGAAAAGATTGCGCAAAGCAAGCCAGAGTCGGAATGATGGAAAAATGAATGGAGCAGGAGGAGAGAGCAAACCATATCCCCTCCCTGCCATGGCCAGAGAGGTGAGGGCCTCAGGGCACAGAAGAGTGCATACACAAGGGCTATGCATATACGGGGTGGGGTGGGGTGGGGCTCAGTCTGAAGAAGGGAGTGGGGAATTGGGATGGACAGACAAAAGGCACCGATGAAACTGTGTCTGCTGCTTGGTTTTCTCATGCACAGCCTCCATAGAAGAAAACACAGCCACATATTGCCCCGAAGAAAAGTAACAACATAATGATACGGACCAAACTTGTCAGTTCCTCGGGACAGGGAACCACGGGCCAGGTGAGGGGGCTCCCTCTGCCCAAGAGAGCAAGCGTTCGGAGAGCTGCCTAGCACACCCTCCCTTTCCAGCCCTTTTATGCATCGCTCTCCTCCCTGCACGCCAAGGTCCAGCCAAACTGCCCCGGCTTCCCTCACCTTTGCCTTTCAGAAAGCTTAGTTTCCTTCCAAGCTTGCTTCCAGTGACGCTGCCTCCTGGAAGCCCTTCCTAATGCCCCCAGCTTCTAACACCTCCCCTACCAAAATCTAGTTTGTATCTACATGAACACGCATGTGTCAGTGAGCTCCCTGAGGGCAGGACTGTTTCTTGTCTCTGTACACTCAGCCCAGAGCAGCATTTGCCCACGCTTTGAATCAGTGAGAGCATCCCGGGCACTACGAGATGAAGTGACTCAGCCAGGGGCCCACACGTGGTCCATATGTGTGAGAGGGGTGGCTTGAACCCATGACAACCTGACAGCCCTACATGACAATGCCTCTCCTTACAGGCATCATCATCCCCATTTAATACAAAAACAAACTAAGGCTCGTGGTCACCCAGCCAGCTTACACCAGAGGAAGGGTGCAAATCCAGACCTCTACCAAGCAACCAAAAGGCACGGATTAAGCGCTTACTGTGTGCCCGGCACTGGGAGCTAAGCATCGGAGAGACCCCCACCCTCGAGGAGCTGACATTTTAAAGGGCGAGAGGACAAGGTCCACGGAAGGTGTAGACAGAGCAGATGCAGCAGGATGAGAGGGGAAGGCTGCTGCCTCCTGGGACGTGGGGTTCGAGCTGAGCCCTGCAGTAGGCCGGGGAAACCCGGAGGAGAGGCAAGGCAGACCAGCATGCCAGAGTGGGGGCACAGCCGGGCCAGCACCAGGACGTCTCTGTGTGTGGACATGTTCTGTCCCACATGGTCGTGTGGACGTCTGTCCTGCCACTGGCTCGGGAGGCGAGAGTGAGGCTGACGACTTGGCACACCTCGCCTCACTTCAAGGGAGCCAAGCCAAGATGCTGCCCGGGGGTCCCCAGCCCTCTTCCAAAAGGAAGGCCGAACAATAACCTTGCTCGAAGGCCCCTTCTCAGACTGCAACACTGAAGTCAAGCTCCTCCCCACTCATAAACACCCACAGTTCCTTGAAGCAACCCTGCTAAGACCCGGTCTTCAGCCCCTTCCCCATTCTGGTGGCTCCTCCTGCACCCGGCCCCACCAGCCACCACATCCGTCCCCACCGCAGGAAGGCTTGGATGAAGTTAGGGCCTCCCCGGCCACAGGTCTCCCGTCTGAGGAGGAGGCTGCTGAGGGGAGGGCAGACAGCCCCTTGAAAGCAGGGACCGTCTCACCGCTCTCTCTGCATCCTCCCAGCCTACCACAGTGCCTGGGTTTAATAGAGTGCTGCGCCAGCCAGCCCTGGCTGCCAGCCTTACCCACAACCTTGGGCAGCTTCTGCCTCCGCAGGGGGATCCGGGGCAGCTTCATGCTGATGCGGCTGAAGCGGCCGCAGAGACGCTGGGGATTCTTTTTCCTCCTTGGCTGACAATCCCTGTGACACGAAGGGAGAAAGACTCAGCCTGACGGTGATCCGCTTGGCCCAGGGACCTGGGCCCGCTGTCCCGTCATCGGATTTCTGGGATTTCAGAGCTAGACAGCTTCTAGAAACCATCCAGTCCAGTCCTGCCATTTTGCAGATGAAGACACTGAGGCTCAGAGAGACGGGCCTTGCCCACAGCCACACAGGGGCTGGGACCCGGGGGTTGAGCCCAGCTGCCCCGGCTCCAGAGCCTTGGCTCTGTCCGCCGATTTCCCAGGGCAGCGGGGAGGAAGGAAAGGGCAGACTTACTGGCGGCCAGGGTCCTCGCTCCGACAGACACAGCAGCAACCCAGCAGCGAGAGGAGCAGACCCAAGAGGAGGATGAGGAGGGCCCCAGCCCCCATCACTCCCTGGCGCTGGTTGGTCTCTGTGGGAAGAGGAGGAATGCCCCCACTCAGTCCCTGGGTCTCTGGGGAAGAGGCCCAGCCTCCCCTGGGCCCAGGAAGGAGGGTGAGCTCCATTGCAGGCCGAGAACATCCGAGCAGGCAAGGGCCCTGGCGATGGAGGTCACAATGGGGAAAACTAGCCAGTGGTGGAGCCAGGATTCAAACCCAGGCCCCAGTAAGAGAGCAGAATGTCCCACTGAGATCCTGTCCCTGAACAAACTCTCCTGCAGCCCAGGCCAAGGAAGGGGCTCACCCCGGCAGGGCCCGGGCCAGGCTCACCCATGTGGCAGGCACCCGTCACGGGGTCACACGTATCCTCATGGCAGCTGCACGTCTGGGCACAGTCCACTCCGTGGTGGCCTGGGAGACACGTCAGGTTACAGCTGCGGGGAGAGGAGAGGGGAGGGAGGGTCTGCCACAGATCCAGGAACTTGTGGGCAGACGGGGGAGCAGCCTGGCCTTCCCAGCTCCAGCTGCCGGGAGGAGGAGAGGGGCTGAGAGGGACCCACAGGACCCACTGGGGGTGGCACGGTGGAAGCAGGGGCAGCGGCGTCAACCCAGCAACAGCAGGGAGGCTGCTGAACACTCCCCTCCCCACGGTTCTCTGCATGCTCAGGGACCTTCCCCATACATGTGGTCAGCTGCATTCCCTTCTAGACAGAGAGGGAAGCAGTCAGCCAGCCGCAGCCACGGGGGTCCAGCCTCGAGATCCAGGAGCTCATCAGCTGGGCCCCGAGAGGAAAAAGCCATAGAGGGAATCTGCCCGGGTACCAAGGGAGGGTTGGGAATGTCCTCCACAGGTCACCCTTCTGGCCTCTACCTGGTCTTGGTGGGTTCACTTGTGTCAGCTCGCCCAAGTTTGGGGATGGCTAGAGCAGGCCTGCATTGAAAAATGTAGCCCTACGTAGGTACGTAACCACACAAAGCAGAAGGGAGGAAGAAAGTGGGCAGATCTGGGGGGCAGGTCGAGGGACAAAGGGTGGGGTCATCCATGGACGCTTTGCTATTGGGACAATTCCCCAGAAGAAAATGGTCACAGAGGAAAAAACAGGGCTGCTAAAATCAGAGTGCTTAGAATGTGTTTTGTCCAACCCCACCCTCCAAACACACACACACACATACACACACACACATACACACACACACACATATACACAAGCACCCACTGTACAGCTGAGGAAACTGAGGCCCAGAGATTAGAGGGGACTTGCCCGAGGTTGAACAGCCATAGGCGAGAGGGAGGTCACAGAAGAGAAGGAGGTCACAGGCAGGAACAAGGTCACAGGCGAGAGCTGAGGTCACAGCTAAGGAAAGAGCTCCAGGTCACAGGTGAGACAGGAAGACAGGCCCTACCTGTGGCAGCACAGCCAGCCTGGCCCTACAGAATGCAGCTCTGGGTCTGAGCCTGGACTCTTCCCCAAGCGGGAAGCCAGAGCCTTTCCCTTGGGACAGGAGCTGTTTCGATCCAAACAGCTCCTGTTAATGGGTGCCCCAGGCAAAGAGCTGGCAGCTGGCTGGCATCTGCCCAGTGTCTTCTGCTCTAGGACCAGACTGGGCCCAGCTGGGAACCAAACATGGTACCCAACCTCAGACCCAGCCTGGCCCAAGAAGCAACAGTAGCAGCTGCAGTAGTAGTAGTAGTAGTAGTAGTAGTAGTAGTAGTAGTAGTAGTAGTAGTAGTAGTAGTGGCAGCAGCAGCAGCAATAGTATTAGTAGTGGCTGACATTTAAACAGTATATAAGGTTTTCAAAGTGCTCTACATGTATTATTTCATTTAAGCTTCAAAATAACCCAATGAAGTAGCTAATACAAGTATTGATATGCCCATTATGCAGATGGGGAAACTGAGGCTCAGAAAGGTGAAATGATTTGCCAAGAGTCAAAAAAAACTCTAGTAGGTGTCGGAGTCAGGGTTCAAGGCCAGGTCTCCCGATTCTCAGACAGCCTGACACACACAGTGATGAGAGCCCTGGACTTGAGGGCAGGAAAAGCCCACCTCACACACTCACTTCCTAGCTGTGTGACCATGGGCAAGTCACTTAATTTCTCTGGCACCCATAGGGTTGTTGAGATGTTTACAAAGGCCCTATTATTCCCACCAGCCCCTGCCCCCCCCCCAAATCGGATCACTGGCTCAGACATTTAGGGACAGAGAAGGGAAATGTTGGACCATTCCTGGAGATGCCATTTGAATGAGAACGGTACATGAAATAAACCTGTCAGTCAGTCTCCACGTAACTGGCAGGCCCACTGCTCCTGTGGATAAGCACCTCAAACAGGACAGCCTTAGGGTGAGGGCAGAGGGTCTGATCTTCAGGCACTACCGCAGCCCCACCCTTGTCCTTCAGAAGACCCATTTATCAGAAGAGAGCCTATGGAAGACCCTCCCCATAGGAACCAGTCACAGATGGCTTTCCCAGGATAGTGCCTAATCCAGAGCCCCCCCAAGTATCTGGATCCCAGCAGTACCCACCCACTCCCACACCGTTGGGGCCAAACGGAGACATTCCTCAGTGACCAGGCACAGAATCCTCGATCCATTATTACTGCCCAAACACAGAGCCACCAGACCCAGTATAGGCCTCAGGCCCAATACTGCCTCAACATGCCCAGACCCCAACAGTAGTCAAACCAAAATGTTCCCAGAAGAGCACTCAGACCCAGAACTCCCCAGTAGTGATTGAACAGAACCGTAACCCATGGTGGCTGGACAGAGACATGATGATAATGACCAGAGGCACACAACCTCCCTCCCCAGGTAGTGATTCCCCCCATGGTATCCAGAGTTCCTGGAATCAGATTCCCTCTCCATCCCTATAATGCCCAGACACAGACACAGACACTCACCTACTATTCTTCTCCCTCTGAGACACAGATGCCACCCTATCTGCCTAGACATGGACTTTCCCCTCCACTGTGCCCAGATACATAGATACCCTTTCTTCACAGGGCAAGACAAAATTCTACCCTCCCACTGCCACCACCATGGTGCCTAGATACACACACACACCTCACCTACTTCCCCCCCAGGACATACCCACTCCCTATGCTGGCCAGACACAGACTGCCCCCAGATAGTAATAATTAATAACAATTATTATTTTAGCTACAAATAAGATGTTTGAAGGTTTGAAAAGTGCTTTCCATACATTATAATCTTTGATCCTCACCACAACTCTTATGCTTTTATTAGCCCCATTTACAGATGATGAAGAAACTGAGCCTGAGATTAAGTGACTTGTCCTGGGTCACACAGCTAGTATGCCTCTCAGGAAGAATTTTAATTCAGGTCTTCCTGTCTTCAACTACTTGTGACGTCTGGATACCAGACTCAGACCCTAGTCGTCCAGAGCACAGTCCCAGTCTGCCCCTTCACCTGGCCAGATCATGCCCTACCCACTATTTTTCTCCCACTCCCCACAAAGGCACCATCTCCAAGCTGGACACAGACCCCAGGTGTTCCCAAACACAGAGCATAGTTCGCCCTTGCCCACACCCCTCCCCCACCTCCGCACATCCGTCAGTCACAGACAACCCCCTCATTCTACCCCCTACATAGCCACCCCCTCCCCAGATTGAACACAGATCCCTGGTGTCCCCAGCCTAGCGCAGTGTGTCCCCGCCACCTGCCCAGACACAGACACCCCCCCTCATCCCCGTGTCCCCGGCCCAGAGCGCCCCTGCCCCCTGCACAGGCACAAACAGACCCTCCCTGAGCCCAGAATACGGCTGCTCCGCCTCAGACGCCACCGGTCCCTCTCCCCGGACAGGGCCCCGGAGCACCACTCACTGGGGGCCGTGGGCGCCCGCACTGCACAGGCAGCGCCCGGACTGGAAGTCGCAGCGGCCGCTACTGCAGTCATTGCACACGAAGGCGCAGTCCTCGCCGTACGTCCCATTGCTGCACTTGGACTCGCACCTGGGCAGAGAGGACCTGACTGCTCAGGGCCGTGAAGACTGCGACTCGAGAAGGTGCCCCCACCCCCATGGAGGGGCCAGGAGCCCCCTGATTCTTTCTCCTTCAAACAGGAGTCTGAACTAAATGACCTCTGACGTCCGGCTCACCTCTGGGATCCTAGGACTTCAGATGCTAGCGGAGTAGACAGACCCACCCAAGCACAGTACCGCGGGGGGGAGGAGAGCCCCTAGTCTTGAATGGGGCGTCCTAGGGGGTGGAACTAACTCCCAAGGGTGAGAGGCTGTATTGGAGCGAGGCCACGATGATGGACAGGCTCCAGAGGTGGGGCTGGGAGGTGCGATGGAGGAGAGCCACTATTAGGGGGACAATAGTGTCCACTATTAGTGTTCCCGGGTTAGGGTATCGCCTGGGAGGGGCAGGCATGCTCCCGGGCTACTGGAAGGGGCGTGCTCCTGGAGGCCGTGCTGTGACAGGCCGCAGGCTCCCAGGGGCGGGGCTTTGAAGGGGGCGGCTCCAGGGTCTGAGCTATTGGGGTACTGGCCGAAGGGGGCGGGACCATCCTGGGGGAGGAGACTACTACGGGGCGGGGCCCCAGTGCCCAGCAAGCTCGCGGGACAGGCTCCTCACCGGTCCCCGATCCAGCCGGCGTTGCAGCGCGTGCATTTGCCCGTGATGTGGTTGCAGGTGTGGCCGTCGCGGCAGGGCGGGCAGCGCTGCTCACAGCCGTCCCCGTAGAAGCCCGGCCCGCAGGCCTGGTCGCACTTGGTCCCGTTCCAGCCCGCTTCGCAGGTGAGGCAGCGGCCCTCCGCCACCGTGCATGGCTGCTGGCCTTTGCACTGGCCGCACCTGCGGGCAGGCCGGGAACAGGAAGTGAGACTCGGGAAGCCAGGCGCCTCCCTCCCCACTCCCACCCCTGCACCCCGGAAAGGCGACCCCGACTTCCTGGCGCCTAGGCTTGAGGCTGCGACCTGCCTATCTGCCTTGGGGCAAGGAAAGGGACCAAGGCAGGAGGGGAGAGGGTGGGCAGTGCAGGGAGGCCTGGCTGGGTCACTCTACCGTTCTGTGCCTCGGTTTCCCTAGCCGTAACATGGGAATACTGATCCTGGCGACTGTGCTAAGGTGTGTAAAGTACTCGGGAGACCCCAGAGCCAGCGCTGGGGGGGGGCGGGGCGGGGGGGCGACCCCAGGCGCTCCGCCGGCGCGGGCTCACCTGCGGCGGCAGCCTGGGCCGTAGAAGCCGGCGGGACACGTCTCGCGGCAGTACTTGCCCCGGTAACCCGGCTCGCAGGCGCACGTGCCGTCCACGGGGTTGCAGCGGCCGCGATAGCATTGGCAGTAGCGCTCGCAGCGCGGCCCGAACGTGCGCTCCCGGCACTGGCAGCGGCCGCTGAACTGCTCGCAGGGGGAGCCGTTGCACGAGCATTGGTTGTTGCAGCTGCGGCCCCACCAGCCCGTGTGGCAGAGGCACGCGCCCGTCTGCGGGTCGCACTGGGACGTCTGGCTGCAGTAACAGGCGTTGGCGCACTGGGCGCCCCACCAGCCGGGCTCGCAGCGGCACGCGCCGCTCTGCGGGTGGCACGCGCCGTGCTGGCACAGGCACGCGTGCTCGCAGCGCGCACCCCAGCGGTGCGCGTGGCACGTACACTGGCCGGTCACATCCTCGCACTGCCCGTGCGGGTGGCAGATACACAGCTCCTTGCAATCAGGGCCCCAGAACTGGGGCGGGCACTCTGGGGGCGGCGGGGGAGGAGGGAGGAAGCCCCAGGGGTCGGCTCAGCCTCGCCTCCACACGCCCTTGAAGGCCCCACACCCCAAAGTCCAGGTCCCACCCCTTCTCTGGGCACAGCTACACCGCCCTAAGCTCCTCCCCCAACAGCTCCTAACCCCGCCCCTTTAAGGGCTCACGCACAGCCCTACTCCCTCCACCACCACCATCACCCCCCCCCACAGCCGTAGCATTAGTCCCAGGCCCTGTTCTCATGCCCTTGGCACTCACTGGTGTCACAGGTGGCTCCAAAGTAGCCGTGGCGGCATCTGCACTCTCCGGGGCGCACACACACCTCATTCTCCGAGCACGTGGAGTTCCCCTCACACAGGGCTGTCAACACGGACCAGGCCCAGGATAGATGAATGGACCAGAGGGGAGGGACGCTCGCTTTGAAAGCTCAGGCCTTCCCACACACACACACACACACACCCCTTTTCCCCCACCCCTAACTCCATCCTCCGAGGTCCTTTCCTTATCCCAACAGCCCTCTGCTTCACCCTATCAGGGTCTCCTAATATGAGTCCCCCTTCTAACCTCACCAGCACAGCCCCCCAGGCTTCCCTCCCTATCTCTCCACAGGGTCTCTTCCCCAGTGCCTTCCCTCTTTTTCTTCCCTCGGCTCTGCCTCTCCCTCCCCCAGTTGCATGTGTGAGGAGGGGGTTGCAGGAGCTGCCTATGGCTCTTAGTGACCCAGGGGCACACCCCCCACTATCCTGGCCCCTCGAGGGGCCAGACCAGCCAGGGACCCAACTTACCAATGGTGCAATCCTCGCCTTGCTGTCTCCATCCTGCACAGCACGTGAGTACTTGGGACCTGCCGGGAAGGAAAGGCACAGATTGAGTCCCAGCTGCCTCCACACAAGAGGGGAAAAGGGGAACGGAATCCTTCCCAGGGCCTATGTGGAGCCCTCTGATTGCACATGCACCCACGTGCACACATGCACACACATTTGTCAATCTGTTTCCAAAGAAAACCAATGACATCACAACGTTGGAGTCAGGGTCCAGCGGGTGGGGCTGTGGCTGATCAGTCCAATAGAGTTGGGAAGGTTCCACCACAGATCAGTACAAGTGGTCCCTTAGAACATGTAGGGTGGAAGTGGCTCAGGGTTTGTTTGCCCAGCTCAGGTTTCTTTTGTGCTTCTACAATTCTGCTTTGCTCATGGAGTACGGTACCCTCTCTGACACAGGCATGCCATACTGGGCGGTCCTGTGCCAGTGTTTCCTATGTCTCACGGTCAGTATTAAAGTTCTTCAGAGAGACCTTGAGAGTGTCCCTAAACCACTTCTTCTGACCACCATGTGAGCCCTTGCCCTGGGGGAGTTCTACATAAGACAGTTTTTTGGGTAACTGTGCTGTTTGACATTAGGACAACATGGCCAGCCCATTGGAATTGCACTCTCTGCAGCAGTTTGAATGCTTGGCATTTCAGCTCGAGAGAGAACCTCAGTGTCCCTTCTCCTGCCAGGATCTTCCTGAGACAATTCAAATGGAAGCGATTCAGTTTCCTGGCATGGTGCTGGTAGACTGCCCAGGTTTCATAGACATACAACAATGAGGTCAGCACAACAGCCATGTAGACCTTCAGTTTGGTAGGCAGTCTAACACCTCTTCTCTCTCACACTTTGCTTCGGAGCCTCCCAAACACTGAGCTAGCTCAGGCAATGTGTGCATCAACCTCGTTATCAATGTGGACATCCCTGGAGGGTACACTGCCAAGGTTAAGTGAACTTATCGGAACTTAGGCCCACATATACACGTGCATACGCACGTACACACACACACACGCACACACGCACAAACACACTCCTGCCTTCGTCTCCTTCAGTCTCAGAGCTGGACGCACAAACATTCCTGATAATATCCATTTCTTTAACACATCCGTTGACAGCCCCTGCAGGCAGCTTATTTCCATTTTGGAAAGCTCCCCTGACAACTAACCAAAATCTCCCTCCTGGTATCTCAAACCTAAGCTGCCCAAGGCTAATCCTGTCCCACACACAAAGCCCCTGAAGTACTCAGATCTCCCTCCTCTACCCCATTCCAGAGAACCGAAGCCTTTGGTCTCCTCTCTTCAGGTCAGATGTCCCCAGTTCCTCCAGCTGCTCCTGGTATGGTGTCTGCAGTCCCCTCCCCATCCTGATTGTCCTGCTCCAGACATGATCCAACTTATCAAAGTCCTTCTCTAACCCCACAATTATCCACTTGGCTGGACCACCTCTGTCTCTGTCTCTGTCTCTGTCTCTCTCCCCTCCTCTGTCTGTCTCTGTCTCTGTCTCTGTCTCTGTCTCTGTCTCTCTCTCTCTCTCTCTCTCTCTCTCTCTCTCTCTCTCTCTCTCTCTGTCTCTCTCCCCCCTCCTCTCTCTGTCTGTCTCTCTCCCCCATCTGTCTCTGTCTCTCTTTCTCTCCCCCCTCTGTCTGTCTCTCTCTCTCCTCTCCCCTGACTTCCTAATCCTGGACACACTTTCTCTCTTAGTGCAGCCTATGGTTAGATCCAATTGGTAGCTGCCTCATGACGCTCTTGCCTCACGTTGAGCTGGCAATCCATTAAGACCCCCAGACTCTTTTCACCCAAACTTCAGTCTCATCACCTCTCCTGTGCTGAATTGTTGCGGCTTAGGCTGCTCAGTCATGCCCAGCTCTTCGTGACCGTATTTGGAGTTTTCTTGGCAAAGATACTGGTGTGGTTTGCCGTGTCCTTCTCCAGATCATTTGACAGATGAGGAAATTGAGGCAAATAGGGTGACATCACCCAGCTATTAAGTGTCTGAGGCTGGATTGGAACTCAGAGAGATGGCCCAGCACTCTATCCACTGTAACCCCCACTGCCCACTGTGCTGAATAGTCATTGAATAAATGACTGTATGACCTCTGGCCCAGCCTTCTTTGACCATCTCCAATAGTTCAGGTTACTACATTATCCAGTCAGACCCCATCTCCCCACGGGGCTAGCTGTGAGGGACCTAGTAGGGCTGGGAGACCTGGTCCCTCAGCAGTGTTTTCTGGACAAGCCCCAAGGCTGCTGTCCTGGGGTATCCATCACCTTGACTCTGCAGGACTTTCCCCCTAAGGAACACAGAATCATGACCATGAAATAGCCTGCGATTCTGGTCCTGGTTCTGCCACTGACTGACTGTGTGACCTGAGGCCCTCTGAACATGAGGCTGGTGCCATTGACATTCTGTGAGTCTAGAGTTAGCCATCTCTCCTCATTTCATCCCGAGACTTCAGAGCACATTACATGTCCCTGCTTGGGCAAGAAATGGCAGGATCATCACTAAGCCTGGTAAAGTTGGAATGAGCGCTGGACCTGCCTACCTCAGTGCCATGTGGGGGTGGGGGAGGCAGGGTTCACATCTGCCACCCAGATGCAGGAAGCCAAGAGAACTATTCCTGCCCATGCTACCCCCCCACCCAAATATTCTATAGAAGTCTCTCTGGACTCTAGGAGTCTGTCCTCAGTTCTAGGGCCCCCTCCCAGCTCTGACACTCTTTGTTCTGAGGGTGCCCCAACTCTTGACAATCTCTGCTCTAAGGCCCTTACCAGCCCTGACATTCCCTATTCTAAGGGACCCTCAGCTCTGACATCCTCTGTTCTAAGGTTCTCCCTAGCTCTGATGTTCTAAGGCCCCTCCCAGCTCAGATATTCTCTATTCTAAGACCCACCCCCAAGTCTGACATTCTATGTTCTATGTTCAATGTCCCTTCTATCTCTGACATTTTATGTTCTAAGGCCCCTTCCAGCTCTACAGTCCATCCCAGCTCTGATACTCCATGTTCTATGTTCTAAGACCTACTCCTGCTTTGATGGTCTGTTTAATATCCTAAATTCTATCCGGCTCTCAGTAGCAATAGGGCATAAACACAGTTACCGTTCCTGGGAAGCAGTATTTCTAAGGCTGGACCACACCCCGCTCCAGGGACCTGAGGAGGTTCCATCATGGAAGTCAGGTAGTCTTCTTGTCCCATGCAGGGGAAGGGGACACTTGTCTGAGAAGCAAGTCACTCTTTCTGGGATTGTCCCAAGGACAGGGTCAGGGCTGTCTCTTGGAGCTGTCTCCCTATCCTCCAACTAGCTCCTTATCAGTTCTCTCATGACTCCCTCCTTTGGGCCAAAGCATAGAGGCTCCATGTTAATACTTCTGGAGGGAAAACCAACCACCGGTGATTCCCGTCTTAGCAAGAACGAGTCTGCATTCCTTGATCTACATAAAGCACTTTGGAGGCTGGCAAGACAGGACCCAGAACATAAATCTGGATGGCTGACAGGAAGAGGAGGGCTGGGATGGGAGGGCAGAGTTCTGCAGGGGCCACACCGGGGGATCAGAAATGGGATGCTTCATAAATCTGCCAGATGACCCTGATTCCTCTTTCACAGTAGAATTCCCTGTTCTCTACAGTGTCTGAAGCCCTGGGATACCTGCTAAGCTGGGTGACTGAGGTGTCTCCCTAAGAAGGGGTGTTCTCATGTTGAGAACGCTGGGCTTTCTAGTTACATATCACACCCTCCTCTCTCTTCCCAGGACCCCTACCATCACACATACAGGTGCTCATAACCACCTGCCTAGACATTGCCACCCATGCCTACCAGGTCTTCCCATCTCCACTTTGTCCTTGCTTCTTTCCATGGCTCAAATTATCTTTCTCATGCACAGATCTGACCAGAAATCTTCCCTGGCTCCCTATCACAAACCAGCTGTAGTTAAGATTTCTCATCTGTGTAGCAGAAGCCCTCCACAAACTGGCTCCAGCCTGCCTTTCCTACCTGATATCACGTTCCTCCCCTCTTTGCTCCAGAAAAGCAGGACCCTGGCCCTTGAGTACACCCCAAAGCCTTTCTTTGCCTAAGCTGGGCCTGCCCAAGGTCTCCCCCCCATTCACATGCTAACATCCTACCGGTTCTTCAAAGGCCATCTCAAAAGTTGCTTCTTCCAGATAAAATATGTAAAGTGATTTGTAAACCTTGAAGTGCCACATAAATGCTAATTGTTGAGGTTACTTCCTCTTATTACACTGGTGAAGAAGGGGGTGAGTGCGGCAGATCGAAATTTTCTATCTACCACCCCCACCTCCACAGCAAGTGCTTTGACAAGTTTGTTTTATCCTCAACAGCCCTGGTCGATCATTGGTACAAAGATTAGTCAACACCATTTTACAGCCAGGGAAACTGAGGCTCTGAGAAGAGACATTGCTTGCCCAAGGTCCAAATTTCCTGAGCTGGCCCCAGAGCTGTAGCTCAAGCAGGGCATCCATAGCTTTATACTTGGCAGGTGAAGTTGGCAGGGTTCTACCAGCGTTGTACTCCTTTAACAACTAGGGGAGGAAATAAGCTTGCTTTAAGACAGTTAATAAAAGTAGGTAAGATGGGAAGCTAGCAGCTGGTGGCTTTCTCCTCTGGAGTCACTGTACCCCGGGGGAGCTCCGCTGCAGTCCCACTTGCTCCCTCCTCTGGGGAGAGGCTCCCCAGCAGGGGCCTCCCAATGGCCTGAGGTCCCCTAAACACAGGACTCCGTTCAGGGTCTCTTCCATCATGGGACACTGCATCCAAAGATGCTTCTCTCTCAGCTCTACTTCCCCGGAGCACCAGAAAAGCTAGTTTGTCTCTGCTTGAGCCCAGATCTCTTGATTTCCAGCCTAAGGCTTGCACCCTGCTGGCTCATGAGCAGCTCCGGGAGCGAGAGAGCCAGGAATGGACAGTAAAAGGCAGACCTTGGGGGCCCGGTGGGCCAGCTGTGCTTCCAGGCTCTCCTTCCTCCCTGAGCTGCCCTCAAACAAACAAGGTCATTTGACCCATTCAAAAGCATCTGGAAAACTTCTTTGTTTGGCACCAAGAGGGTGCAGGAGCATCAACGAAGCCAGTACCAAAGGCAACTGGATGTTTGGGAAGGCACCAGCTGAGGTCTGAGAAAAGGCAGGAATAAAGCCTGGGGCTGGAGGAGGGAGGGAAGGCCGAGCCAACAGACACAGCCAGTCACTTTAACTGGGACCAAAAAGAAGCCCCGACAGGCAGCTAGCTCCCTGAGCCTCCCCGGCCTCAGCCCCTTCCTGCTGCCACTGGGGAACATTCCAAAGAGGAGCCAGCAGACCCACGGCAGAGCCCTGCCTCCCAAGGGCGCACCTGCCGGGCTCCAAGACTGGAGAGCTGCTTTCTGACTCCCAACCCTACATTGACTTGTTGTGGGACTGAAAAGACTTCCTACCCCGCACAGGATCACGGATTCAGAAGGAACGGAGTGGAAACTGAAGCCCAGAGAAGGGACATCACCTACATACGTGGCAGGAGAAGGATCGGAACTCATCCTGTGCCTCTAAATCGAGCCCTCTTCCCACTGCTGGGCCTCAGTTTCCTGCTCTGTAAAATGAAGGGGCTAGCCTAAAAGATCTCTGAGAGTCTCCTGCCTCAAACACACTATGGCATCTTCAGTTTAATACTTCTAATAGAATATACATCGGGTGCTTCGCAAACCTTAAAACATTCTGAAAATGTGGGCTACTTGACTGGGCTGCTCCTTGGACAGCAGATAGACAGCTCCTACTCCTACTCCTCCTTCTAGTCCTCCCCTGCCCCTTCCCCTCTCCTCCTCCTCCTCCTCCTCCTCCTCGCCTTTTCTGTTTGTCAGGAGCTGGAAAGCACAGCCTCCCAGACAGAGCCCAGGGTCACCTCCCAGAGGGGGTGAGACATCAGAGGAGGAATTTTGCACATGCTGACTCCTTCTTCATTGGGGCCCAAAGGGACCTCTCCAGCTTGAGTCCTGGACAAAAGCCCCAGAGCCTCTCGTTAGCTTTGTGACTTTAGGGAGGCTAGCTCGTCTCTCTGGGCCTCAGTTTCCACCACTGTCAAAGGAGGGTTATAATACTTGTACTTCCTATTTCAGGAGGCTGTTGTGACTAACAGACCCTCTTCTTTGTGAACACCATCTGGTTTTCCACAATTCTCACAACCCCCCTCCTTGTGATCCTGCTCTTTATCCCCCTCCCCAAAGTCCCCTTCTCTTCACCATCATTTTTAATTTAATAATGGCTTGTGTTATTATGTCTAACCTTTATAGTGCGCTCACAACAACCCTGGGAGAGGGGTTATTCTTTTGACCCATTTTACAGACGGTGAAACTAAGACTATCAGCAAGATGAAGGGAATTGCCCAGGGTCACACAGCTAGTAAGTGTTCCAGTTGGAATTTGAACTCTGGTCCAGCTGACACTCTAACCACTGAGCCACCTAGCAGCCCCAATTACACACTTGGAAAGTGCTTTGCAAACATGAAAGCACCATCTAAATGCTACATATTCTTATGGTTATTTACTTTTATGTTTTTGTGTTCTTCCCTCTCATCAAAGGAAAGCTCTTAGAGGGCAGAGGCTTTCAGTAGCATACAGAACAGTGCCTGGTGCACAGCAGGGGTTGAGACTACACCTGGGTTTTCTCTTTTTTTTCTTTTTTTAGGCAATTGGGGTTAAGTGACTTGCCCAGGGTCACACAGCTAGTAAGTGTCAAGTGTTTGGTCTGAGGCCAAATTTGAACTCAGGTCTTACTGACTCCAGGGCCAGTGCTCTATCCACTGTGCCATCTAGCAGCCCCCCAATACACCTAGGTTTTCAGTGGTATGTTGAGAACTCATGGGTAAGGAATCTCACTGTAGTTCAATGACTTACCCAGGGTCACACAGCCAGGATGTGTCAGATGTGAGGTTTCAACCCAGGTCTCTCTCGCTTTGAGACCTGCTCACTAGCCATTATATCTCTCCTACCCAGTAGGTAGTTCTTGATTGATAAATTGATTGACTCTTGTCTCAGGCTCCAGGACCTGCCCATTCTCCCCAGATTCTTGTGTCCTGGCCTTACTTCCTTCTCTTCAGAGGCCTGAGCCTGCAGTTAGCCATTCCAACAAGCCATTGACCTCCATCACTTGAAGCCCTTGCCCCTGGTCCTTGTGCTTCTCAGTGCTGGGCCACTCTGGCTCTCTGCTTGACTCCTACCTCCCAGCTGCTAAATGCTGTTGAAAGGAGCCAAGAGCCCCTTGCTGCCTGGGTGCCCTAAAAACCCTAACCTCAATAGGTTCTTCCAAAACTGAGCTCATTATCTTCCCTGCCCAAATTTCTAGCAACCCCCTCAGAACCCCCAAGTCATCTTTGCCTCTTCTTTCATCCCCCCCGCCCCTCATTCTAACTTAACAATGCCTCAATTTACACTGCCCACACCCAACTTCAGTTTTCAGCACTTCCAACCTGGACAGCAATATTCCTACTGTGTGTAGGGCACACAGGAAAAAGTTTGAAACTTGGCAGTACATCGGAGCAGACAGTCAAGAAAAGTAGATTCCCATGTGGCCTCAGCTACTTTCTGCCCATGTAGTCATGGGCTTAGTGAGAGAGCATCAGAAGGGAAATCTGAGACCACCGAGTCTAAGCAATCCCAGAACAAGAATTCTCTGTGGAGCATCCCCTGCCTTTCCTTGGAGACCTCCGTGAAGGGCGAGCCTGATCCATCCCCCACCCCCCAGGCAGCCCATGATGCTCTGGGACAACTCCAACTGTTAGAAACTTTGGGCTTTTTTTTTTCACACTCAGCCAATTTCTCCCTCTTTGAAACGTCCATGGGTTGCTTCTAGTCCTGACCACTTGGGCCAAGCAGAACAAATCCAATCTTTAGAGTATAGATCATAGTTTTAAAACTAGAAGGGAGCTCAGAGGTCATCTAGTCCAAACTGTCACTGGAGGAGGAGTATCTCTCCATCATGTATTTGTGAAGCTGATTTCTTGAGCTCAAGTATAAGACTTGAATTTAACCCTATTCAATTACTTCTGCTTAGATTTGCCTCAATGTTCTAACCTGTCAAGATGTTTTTGAATCCTGACTGTATTGGGTGCCCCTCCTAAGTTTTTGGTCACATCCAAATTGGTAAGCTTGCCATCTCCATCCTTATCTGAGTCACTGATACAAATTTTAAGTTGCATGGCACAAACCACCTGTGTAGGCATGCCTCCCCCAATTATTAGTCACTTGGAGCATTTTTTGTGTGGTTGTCAATGGTGTGTAATTCTTCCTTTGAAAACCATTCTCATCCTTTAGCCGTCAGTTATACTGGGGAATGGATCGAGATCAAATAGATATTTGTGTCACTTAACCTGTTAGGGACTCAGTTTCCCCATCTGTAAAAGGGGGATAATAAGCTGTGATGCTATAAGGAAAGTGCTTTGCAAACTTTAAAGCATTGTGGAGATGAGAGCTAATATTAGGCGACATCCTCCCTCTCTGAAAGGTTAGAGTCAGCTAAATAACAGCAGCACTGATAACAACAGTGTGCGATAAGACCTGAAAAGTCCATCTGAGAGAGCAAAAGCAAAGGGCTGTGGGATGTCTGTGGTGAGAGCATTGAACAACATTAGTATCATTAAACTATTATCCTAGCCTGCTACCTGGTGTCCCTGCCTCCAGTCTCCCCCCTCTCCAGTTCATTGCCCACAGAGCTACTGATAATCTTCCTGAGGCATAGAGCTGATATTGTCCCCCTGCGCAAAAGTCTTGCCTCTCCCTGTCCTAGCCTCTAAGGACAGTAGAATCCAAGCTCCAGGTTTCCCATTACTTCATTTTTGCCTCTATCTCCAGCCCCTTTAGACATTGCTTTGCAGGCATTTGTGAAATTGAACTGGGTTGGATTAAGCCTTTCCACCATCTGGCTCTGAGCAACCAGAACAGCCTTGTATCTAACGTTATTCTCTTTCCCCAACTCTATGCTCTAGTTAGACTGAACTGCAAGCCCATCACCAAGCTCAGCATTCCACTGCCAGTTTCTTGGAATTCCCACAAACTGTCCCTTCTACTCAGATATGACTTTACTTCCTGGTAAAACTCTAGAATGAATCATTAGAGAAATGGTTAGTGAGTATCTGGAAAGGGCAGCAGAGACGACTGAAAGCCAGCAGGGTTTTGTCAAGATCAGGTTTTGATAGACAAAGCTCATTTCCTTTCCTGAGAGGGTTACTAAGCCAGTCCAGAACACACCCTGCATGACAGAGTTAGGATCCAAAATGTTCTTGACAGCAGAGACAACTGGCTTGCCGACGGGAAGACCTGAGCTCAAATCTAGCCTCAGACACATCATAGCTGTGTGATCCTGGGCAAGTCACAACCTGTTTGCCCGAGTTTG
>NW_027555847.1:722372954-722377954 GCF_003287225.1 Phascolarctos cinereus | reverse complement strand
GTGCTCAGATCACGACTGCTGGAGGCAAGATGGAGATCTGAGAGGAGAATTGTGGGCAGATTATTAGGACTAGAAGGTTCTGAGAAACTCTTGTGTTCAATTCCATTATTTTTCAGAGAAGGAAACTGAGGCCCAGAGGGTGGCTCGCCCAAAGTCACACAGCTACTAAGCAGCAGAAGGATTTGAATTTTGGTCTTCTGTCAGTTAACTTGGGCCTCCTACTCCCCACAGCCTCCCTATAGCCAGTCAGCTCAGAGGCTGAGTAGGCCTGGAAGGTTAGGGAGGATCTGTTTAGGGAGAAGAGCCGGAGCCTTATGGGGTGGGGGCCTCGAGCACCAGGTCCAGGAGTCCGGGGGGTCACTGCTGGGATCACAGTTTGCTGGGGAGGGAGTCTGGGACAGAGCAGGGCAGGGCAGGGTGGAGAGAGAGATGCCAAAGCCACCTGGGCCTTCTCAGCCTGGCCTGGGCTGCCACAGGGGGCTTGTCCCGGGGGAGCCGCCCTGATTTCCTACACATGCCTTTGAAAGGGATCACGTTCCAAGCCTTTGCACAGGGATTATTCCCAGCCCCAAGGACCCAGTGGGGCTCTACAGCTCAAAGCCAGCTCTCACTTTGATGGATGGGCTCCTCCCGGGGCTGGCCTGCCGGGGGGGGGGAGGAGAGGGCTCTCAGGGATGTGGGGGACACAGAGGGACAGCACCACCCAGCGGGCAATGGCCTCAGCGGGCCCAGTAGCTGGTGCCCCACAGGGGAGCCAGGGGAGAAGGACCTGGCAGGAGGTCATCCCTCCCCCCTCATCCCCTAATGTTCCTGGCCTCCTTTGGGTAGCAAGCACAGCTCTGGTGGATGAACCTTCCATGGGCCTTCAGCCCAGAGAGGTAGAGGACAAGGCT
This sequence comes from Phascolarctos cinereus, assembly GCF_003287225.1. Taxonomy (NCBI): domain Eukaryota; kingdom Metazoa; phylum Chordata; class Mammalia; order Diprotodontia; family Phascolarctidae; genus Phascolarctos; species Phascolarctos cinereus. Next base: position 722,377,061 of record NW_027555847.1, on the reverse strand, counting down.
GGATCCTGAACCAGGAGGCCAGAATCCTGACCCAGACTCTGCTTTTGAGGAATTGGGGTTTGGGAGAAAGAGTGTATCACTTAGGGCCCTAAAGGCATGACTGGAAAAGAGCTTTTTTTCACAGATAACAACTGAGGTCCAAAGGTTAATGATTTGCTCATGGTCTAACAGGTAGCCAAGAGTCCAGAAAAGGTTTAGACTCAAGTCGTGGGACTCCAAACCTAGGGCTCTTTCCATTGAACCACACTGCCTCACTTCCTGACTTGGGAGACAACTAGCCATTTACTGGCTCTGTGCCCCTGGAACAGTCCCTTATGCTCCTCAAGTCTCAGTTTCATCAGCTGTAAAATAGAGACGATACAGGAATGTTGTGACACTCAAAGGAGACAAAAAACTCTTTGCAAACCGCACAGCGCGGTGTAAATGTCAGCTCTGTTTGTATGACTTTGGCCAGAGAGGCCTCATGCCACTGCAGAGAGCCTGGGAGACCTGACAGAGACAGAGAGAAAGAAAAGAGAGAGAGAGAGAGAAGAGAGAGAGAGAGAGAGAGAGAGAGAGAGAGAGAGAGAGAGAGAGAGAGAATAGGGGAAGGGAATTAACATAGCACCTACCATGTGTCAGGCACTGTGCTAAACATTTTACAGATATAATCACATTTGATCCTCACAACAACCCTTTGTTGTGACCCCAATTTTACCACTTTCCCAGGGTCACACAGCAAGTAAGTTGGAGGAGGTTTTGAACTCGGGTCTAAGTGGCTCAGTGGCTAGGGTTCAGGCTTTGAGTCAAAATGACTCAAATTCATGAATTCAAATCTGGCCTCAGACACTTCCTAGCTGTGTGACCTTGGGCAAGTCACTTAACCCTGTTGGCTTCAGTTTCCTCAACTGTAAAAAGAACTGGAGAAGGAAACAGCAAACCACTCCAGTATCTTTGCCAAGAAAACCCCACGTGGGGTCACCAAGGGTTGACACCACTGAAATGACTAAACTTCTTGACTCCTGGACCAGACCTCTATCCTCTGAATCACTGCTAGGTGTAGATATTTAGAGATAGATAGATAGACAGACAGACAGACAGACACTTATTAAGTGTTTCCTATGTGCCAGGTACAATGCTAAGAGCCAGAGACACAAATACAAGCAGTCCAGGTAGCCCTTGCCTTTAGAGAGCTTCCCTTCTAATGGCAGAGCAGACTTGTAAAAGGGAACACTGGGGAAAGTGAGCGCTGCCCAGGGGCACAAGTTCCCAGCCTAGGGCCGGGCCTGGCAAGACCTCTCAGAACCTGAGTTTCCCAGGGGTGGAATCCAGGGTTGAGGGTGGGGCTGAGGATCTAGGCCAGAAATAGCATCCCTGTGAGGAGGTGGTTTGGGAAAGGGGAGCACGGATGAGCGGGGCTGTGCTACACTGCCCCACGGTCAGAGCCTGGAGCCACAGGTGGAAGTCACAAAGACAAACTTTCTAATGCTCAGAGCAGTCCCAGAGTGGAACAGGCTACCCTCAGAGGTGGTAGGTTCCCCCTCACTGGAGGGCTTCCCGCAGATGTTGTGGGGGTGGGTAGACTTCTCCTCAGACAGGGGCTGTTCAGGAGGATCTCTGACATCCTAGGCCGCTACAGCTGGAAGGAACCTTAGCAGGCATGGAGCTCAATTTCATTTTCCAGATGAGACAGCAGAGGCCCAGATTAAGTGACTTGCCCAGGGTCACACAGTTACTAAATGTCTAGGCCAAGATTTGAACCCAGAGCTTCCTAGCTGTGTGTTCATTGCCCTCCTGTCTAGATTCTGCAGTTCCAAATGCAGGTGATCTCTAAGGATGCCTGGGTCTATCCCAGAGCAGACAGAGTCCTCGTAAGCCCTCAGACCCCTGGAGGAAGGTCCATTTCCTCTGGACAAATGGGCATTTCTGGCTCTCCTCCAAGAGTCACCGTAACAGTGGGATTTTAGAGGTGCTGGGACCCCAGTGATCATCCAATCCAACTTCCTAATTTTACAGATAAGGAAATTGAGGGTCCAGAGGAGGAAGAGACTTCCCAAAGCAGTAGAGAGTGGAGCTTGGGGGTTAGGATTAGGGTCGGGACACAGAGTGCATCCCCTGCCCTGCCTTGGCTCCTGCCCACCCAGCCCCGGGTCCCCCACCCTCCATCTCACATCTACAGATGGCAGATAACAGGGGTGCATTTCCCTGAGACTCTCAGATACATCAGAGGCTTTCAAGGGGCCCCATGAGCTTCCAGGAGAGGAGGCATCCATATGTGCCTGGGGGTCCCCTTGGATTGCCTTGGGTCCCCATGCTGCCCCCTGCTCCTCTCCCCTAACCAGGGTGTGGTCCCCATGTATACTGTGGGTCTCCTAGTGCAGGGGAAAGAGGCAGAGGAGCCCTCGAGGGGGAAGCACCCCTTCTCTGGCCAGCTTCATGCCAGTCTGTACCTACTACCAGGTGCTCTGGCCCCACCCCCTCCCACCCTGGGCTTCTGATTGGTCAGAGCTCTCCTCCTCTGGCTCTATCCAGACCCAATGTGTCTGAGAGTCCCCAAGCCTCCTGCACCTTGCTTGCCCTGGCCCCTGGCCATTTCTAGCTCTGAATACAGAATCAGCGCAACGAGGAGTCCTGGAGAGGGCCGGCCATCCAATTGTCCTGAAGGCTGGCTCCACTCACCATCCCCAGCCATCAGTTCCTAGAGGAGCTGTCCCTCCCCTGTTATGCTAAAAAGTGCACTGTCTGGGGGGTGGGGACTCCCCATTCTTATAGCTGTATCCCCATAGCTTAACACAGGGCTCAGAATCAGGGTATCTGGGTGGTGCAGTGGACAGAGCATAGGTCAAGAAGACCTGAGTTCAAATTCAACCTCAAGACACTTTCTATCTGTGTGACCCTGGGCAAGTCACTCATTTCACCTTGTTTGCCTCGGTTTCCTCTTCTGTAAAAGGAGCTGGAGAAGGAAATGGCCAATCACTCCAATATCTCTGCCAAGAAAACCCCAAATGGGGTCACAAAGGGTCAGACACGTCTGAACCACAAAATCCCCACCCCTTCATCCTGGGCTCAGAATTAGGAGGAGCTTAATGAATGCTTTTCATTGATTCATTTTTTCCTTTATATCCCCAGTGCCTAGCACAGTGCCGGCACAAAGGAGGCACTTGGTAAATGCTTACTGATTGTTCATTGCCCTTTGCTGGCAGCATGACCTTGGGCCTCAGTTTCCCCCTCTGTAAGAGGAGGGGCCAGCCCCCTAGAAGCTCCCAGTCTTCTGTTTTGTTGGGTGGGAGAGAGGACTGGCGGTTGGAGTTCTTCCTCTTGCCCATCCCCCTCCCCGCTGCCAGGCCTCCGGAGTCCCACAGTGGGCCGGGAATCAAGATCCTGAAACATTTGTTTTAAGTCTTAAAATATCAAGTTCCCCAGGCCTGTGGGTGTTTGCCTCTCCAGGCCCCAGCGAGGCCGGGACAAGTTTGTACTCAGGGGTGGATGCATGGAGCCCCCTCCCCCTGACCCGATAAAGACACATTCCCAGGGAAGACAAGTTTATGACACTATCCCAGACAACTGGGGTAGGCTACAGATGGTGGGCAGCCCAGCGACAATTCATGGGATCCCGGCATCTCCGTATTGTAAGGGACCTCAGAGGACATCTAGTCTAACCCGTGCTCCTTACGAGTGCTCAACCAGCCTCTGCTTGAAGACCTCCAGGAACGGGGAGCTCACTACCTCACCTGAGGGAACCCACTCCACTCTTCTCTATTCATGCAGCCCTGAGATTAGCCAGTGACGCCTATGGAGCTTGAAATCCACTCAAAACCTCAGATCTTCTTCGGATGCTCCAGCTATGCCTCCCCCATCTTGGACGTGTGAGACTGATTTTTTGGAACCCGAGTCTAAGACTTTACATTTAGCTCCAGAGGTCTTTTCGAGCCAACAAAAGCCCTTGTTGGGCGCATTGTATGGGGTGTCCTTGGCCCTCCCAAAACACTGAGGCTTGGCACTTTACGGTCCTGAGAGCTCGGGGAGGCCCTGCCTCCCACCAGCCTGTCTGGGGAGCAGGCCCACAACCCCTGGGCCCCCAGAAGCCAGGGGCCTCCCTTCTAGTGGTTTTTAGCACTGCAAAAGCCC
>NW_027555847.1:722295454-722367954 GCF_003287225.1 Phascolarctos cinereus | reverse complement strand
TTTGTCCTTGGACCATGGACCTCTGGGGATGTCTGGACTTGCCCATGGCTGGGAGTTAGGGAGACCTCCCTCAGACTCCCACCTTTGGAGGAAAGCAATCAAAAGGACTTCCAAAGACAAAAGTGAAAGCCCTCCCTGCCCCCGGGAAGCTTCCACTCTCTGCTGGGTTGTGGTCCTCAGCAGAATGAGATAATATATGTAAGGACTTTGCAGACCTTAAAACACTGTGTAAATGCCAGCTATCACATTCCTGTGGAGTTGGGGGGATGGAGAGGTTTGCAGACCAATTCAATCCATCGATCGCTAAGGATTATTAAGAAGGAGCAGCTAGGGGGCGCCATAGTGCACAGAGCACAGCAGCCTGGAGTCAGGAAGACTCCTGAGTTCAGATCTGACCTCAGACACCTACTAGCTGTGTGACCCCTGGGCAAGTCACTCGACCCCTGTTTACCTCAATCCACTGGAGAAGAAAATGGCCAACTATTCCAGGATCTTTGCCAAGAAAACCCCATGGGCGGTGTGGTCTAGACTAGAGGCTGGTGATACAAAGACAAAGATGATCTAGTCCCTGCCCTCCAGAAGCTTACATTCTAACAGAGGAGACTTTGGGGACCCTCAAATTTGAGCAACAAGTCGACACGCACTTATTAAGCACCATTTATCGTCAAGCTGTTTCAGATGTGTCTCTTTGTGGCCCCACCTAGGGTTTTCTTGGCAGGGATACTTCCATGGCTTGACGTTTCCTTCTCCAGTTCATTTACAGATGAGGAAACTAAGGCAAATAGGATGAAGTGACTTGCCCAGGGTCACACAGCTAGGAAGTGTCTGAGACCAGATTCGAACTCGGGGCTCTGTGCGCTATGGCGGCCCCTAGCAGCTCAGCACCTACTCTGTGGCAAGGACAGGGCAGAGCATGTCAATGAACTGCCCTGAACCTCAGTTTTCACACCTGTATAATGGGAGAACAACTATCCCAACAATTCGAATCTGTATAGAGTTTTAGGTCTCCAAAGCACTTTGGTCCCAGCCTGGCCTCTGTTCTGACAGCCACGGTCTCCCCCTGACTTCCCCACCACCGGCACCCAACCACACCTGCCTATACCGACCCATCCCATTCTCCAGCTTCTCCTTATGAGCTGTCTTCCCTGTTAGAATGTAAGCTTCTCAGGGCTTATGTGTTTGTGTCTGTGTTTAGAGCCTAGTACAGTGCCTGGAACACAATAGGCATTTAATAAACGCTTCTTCCTCATCCTCCCATCTCTGACATTCTTCCATCTGCGGTCCCTTCCAGCTTGAAAGCCCATAAGCCAACGCTGGAGATTCAAAGTGGTCCAAGGTGGGCCCTCCTTCTCTGAGCATCTCATCGTGCACTTGGGCAAACGGACTGGAACCAAAGCGACAGCTTGCATTATGTATCCATTCAGCAGTCACAGAGTGCCGCCATTTGTAAGGCTCCACACCTGACACACAAGGGAAGTCATCCCTGACAGTACCTGCCCTCAAGGAGCTTACAATCTAAGATGAGTGATGGGCCAGTGGAGGGGTGGCTGAAAGTGCTCTTAGAGTATTCAAGAAGAACGAAAACACAGTAACAGCTACAGGAAGAAGGAGGCGGCCCCCGGAGTTGGGTCTGGAAGGAGTAGAAAGATTCTAAGAGGTAGGAGTGCCCGGGGCAGAGCCTATGCAAAGCCCCCGAGGTGGGAAATGAGGGGAGTTTGGGAGCTGAGAGCAGTGAAATAAAGCAGGAAAGTGGAATAGGGTTGGGTGGTAGAGCAGCATGAGTGCCGAGCCACCAGAGATGGAGGAGAATCAAGGGCAGCCTAGCATCTCTGAAGCGGAGGGAGACGAGGGCATGTATCCAAAGCCACAGGAGAGGCCTGAGAAGAAGCCTTTGGATTCCGCGATCCGGAGGGCCCGGTATTTGAGGCTGCCTGGGCTCAGCTGGGCCAGCCTGGCCAGAAACAAGAGGCTGGCACCCAGGGCCCGGCCATGGGAACAAGGAGGCAAAATGCTTTCCCACTGCCCAGGACAACGATGGATTTTTTTTTTTTTGGGCTCCTTGGATCCCTGAGAAAATTGACATGGTTCAGCTAATCCAAGACCAATTTTTATTTCAACAAAGTTAATTCTTGCAAATATGATACTGAGTTGAGTGGGGATTTTCTGGGAGAGGAGGGAGCTGGGGTGAGTTCCCAGGGGACAGCATAGAAGGGGGATGGGGAGCCAGAGAAGGGGGAGGTGAGCTCCTGCGGTGGCTAGTTAACAGGCGGGGTGACCCCGCCTTGCCCTGGCTCCTCTGTCCCCTCCACCTGTCCCTGCGCATCCAGGTCCAGCCACCAGCTCTTTGCTCTGCATTCTCAGCTCCCTCCCAGCTCTGATGCTGTGTACTCCAGGGTCCTTTCCGGCTTACAAGGTGCCACCCGGCCAAGACGGATGAGGATCTGGGGATATGTACCCAGAATCAGATTTGGGGGGGTGGCTGGATTGGGGGGGAGGGGAGTATGTCATGGGCCATTAGAGTGGAAAGGAAAGAGCCCCGGGCTGGGAGCAAGGACATCTGGGCTTCATCTCGCTCTATACAAGACAGGAAGCGAGACACTTCTCTCCAGACCTCAGTTTCCCCCTGGGGGGCTTATAGCTTTGCTCAATTCAAGAAACATCCATTAAGAACCTGATATGAGAGACCAAGTCCTGTGGTGGAGAGAGTACTAGATTTAAAGTCAGGAGACCTGTCTGTTACTTACTGCTTGTTTGACCTTGAGCAAGCCTCTTAGCACCTCTGTGCCTCAGTTTCCTCATCTGTAAAACGAGAGGATAGACGACTTCTGGGACTGCTTCTACGATCCTATAAAAATCATCTCCACCCTTGGACCTTGGTTTCTTCATCTGTAAAATAAGCTAATAATCTGTGTACTACCTACGTCCCTGAGCTGTTGGAAGCAAAGCATTTTATAAACCATAAAGTGCCATAAAACGTGAATTATTATTACTCAGTAAATTTTTATGGACACCTTTGATTCTTCTATAACCATTACACATTGTCACGCTTTCCCCCTTCCCCTGGAATGCCACACCTTACAGAACAAAGGGCGTATAGAAAGAAAAGTGCAGCCAAACCCGCTGCAGATCAAAAGAGTCTGACGTGTGTGCAGCTCCACACCCCTAGCCCCCCATCTCTGCAAAGAAGGGAGGAAGAGAATGCACCTTCTCGGGTCTCCTCTTTGGGGACTACTACCACTGTGTTGTTCTAATTCTGTGGAAGGCCTGTGCTGGGCTCAGCGACAGATGTGACACTGTGCCTGCCCTCAGGGTGTGCACAGTCATGCACTCAGATAACCAGGGCATAAGAGAGAGAGAAACAGCTGCTGGCTAAAGGGCTGGGAGGAACGCTCCCCTGGCTCAGGTGCCCTTCTCTCACTCTCTCCCCCACTCCCCTCCCTCCCTCTGAATTCTGCCCATTCTTTTTTTTTCCTTTTTTGGCTAGGCAATGGGGTGAAGTGACTTGCCCAGGGTCACACAGCTAGTAAGGTGTTATGTGTCTGAGGCTGGATTTGAACTCAGGCCCTCCTGAATCCAGGGCTGGTGCTCTATCCGCTGTGCCACCTCTCTGCCCCAAATTCTGACTATTCTCTAGTCCAGCCCATCTCACCTCCCCCAGGAAGCCTTCCCCTTGTCTTTGTCTTCTCAGCATTAATTGTGGATTTTCCCACCCACCCTGACCTCTCCCTCTGCTGAAATCCCATGATAACCACTGCCAGGGCTGCAAGCCAGTTCCTTGGAGCCCTTGTTAGCTGTCCCGCATTTGTGAGGCCCTTAGACTGTGAGCAACATGAGGGCAGGTGAGTGCTCAAAGTCTATCTCTGGCACCCTGTGTTCTGAGTTCTATGCTCCTTCCAGATCTGAGATTCTGTGTTCACAGAACAGCCACCCTCTTGTACTTAGGAAGTGACTTTTTGAACCCAGGTGTAAAGCTTTACATTTTTCCTATTAAACCTTGTCTCCTTAGATACCACACACACCCTAGCCTCTCAAGGTCTCTTGAGATCCTGATTTTACCAGCCCAACATAGTTCTGTCTCCCAGCTTCATATCATCTGTAAACTTGGTGACCATCCCATCTGTACGTTTGATACAAAACCCAAATGTTCACCAGCACATGGCCAAGAACAGATAGATCCCTGGGGCCCTCCCTGGAGACTCCTTTCTAAGTTGACCTCCAGCCATTACTCTCGGAGTCCGTCCATCCAGATACTCCTGCATCCGCCTAATCGTCCACCATCTAGCCCACCTCTCCATCTTTTTTTTTTAAGGCAATTGGGGTGAAGTGACTTGCCCAAGGTCACACAGCTAGTAAGTGTCAAGTGTTTGGTCCGAGGTCACATTTGAACTCACGTCCTCCTGATTTCAGGGCCGGTGCTGTATCCACTGCGCCACCTAGCTGCCCCCACCTCTCTCCATCTTTCCCACGAGAACGGTTTTGTAAATGATTTTGTTCAGATCTAGACCCCCTCTACCTCCAGCCTCAACAACCTAGAAAGTCAGTGCAAAAAGGAAATAAGGGGAGTGTGACTTGTTCTGAGGTTTCCCTGAGGTCCCATCTCCCCCACACCAGGGCTGAGCCCAGGGGTGGGAACTGGGGGCTCAGGGTAGGCTCACTGAATCTTGTAGTTTCCTACCTTGGGGATGCAAGGAGGATTTCAGACGAGGGGATGCTGGGAAAGGGCCAGAAAACGTCCTGGCCCCCACGGAGGATCCCCCAAGCCTCCCCCTTAGCCCTGGTCCACCCTGGCCCTCCCCCACAGATGGTATTAAGCCCACTTGTGGAAATGACTTGTACGCTGGAAGTGGGGGGAGGATGGGGGCAGAGAGCCCTTTCATCTGTGGGTCTGCTCCTCCTCATTTCCTGGCAGTTTAGAAAGACAGTGGAAATAATGGATGGCTAGAGGGGCACGGAGGGGGCCTGGAGCAAGGGAGAAGAGTCAAAAATTCCCCTTGATGATGACCACATGCCTGGCCCAGCGACCGGTGCCCCTGATAGCGGGGAGATCTGATGGGCCCTCCGTGCTCTCCCCTCCTCCCCCAGTCCTCCCCAGCCTGGGGCCAGAGACTGGGAAAGCATCAGCTCGTCTCCAGCGGTGAAGCTACGGTCAGGTCACTGTTCTGAGCCTCAGTTTCTTCAGATATAAAAAGAGCAGGAGGATAAAAAGTGCACTGGGCTTGGAGTCAGGAGTCCTGAGTTCAAATCCCACCTTGATTCACAGGACTGACTCCGGTCAAAAGGATGTTGAGTTCACGCTTCCTAGCTGTGGGACCTTCGCGAGTCACTTCCACTTGCTTGCCTCAGTTTTCTTGTCTGTGAAATGGGAATAATAGCAGCACGTATCTCCCAGGCTCGCTGTAAGGATCAAATGAGATACTAATTGTAAAGTACATGGCACATAGTAGGTGCTATAGAAATGCTAGTTGCTGTTATTATTATTATTATTATCATCATCATCATCATTATTATTACTATTATCTGTGTCGCTCTGGGGAGGTCACTGCCTCTCTGAGCCTTGGATTTCTCATCTATAAAATGGAGCTGATGGTGAGGTTCAAAGGAAGACATGGATCCTGGGTTCAGATTCTGATTCTGGAGTGTCCAGATGTGCCACTCTGGCCACGTCCACCCTTCTGGCTCTGATTCTGTAAAGTGGAGGGTTTTCACATCCATCTCACTGATGAGATGATGGCTATAAAGAGCTCAGAAAACCTCTAGCAGATCAGTTATTATTATTATTATTATTCCTAGCTAGCATTTTTAATGCAGGGGATAGAAGGCTGGACCTGAAGTCAAGAAGACCCAAGTTCAAATCCATCCTCAGACACTTGCTAGCTGTGTGACCCTGGGTGAGTTACATTATGGCTGCTTGCCTCAGTTTCTTCATCTGTAAAATGAGGATCATAACAACACCTCCTTCCCAGGATTGCTACGAGGATAAGGCAAGGTGGTAAGGCACTATATGAACGCTAGTTGTTGTTACATGAGGCGGGGTAGAATTGTTATTTTTATGGAGAGATTCTGAACTAGCCCCTTGGGAAACTCTCAGGGATTGTGACGAGAGTTTCTGGCCTGTATCCTTCTGATCCCCAGAGACCCCAGGGAGACTCCCCTCGGGGCCCCCAGGGTGCAGGGCCGGGGGGGGGCACTCAGCTGCCTTCCGTGGCCAGATGTGGCCATACCAGGACGGCTGCAAAGGGGGGGAGGGCACAGCCAGGGGCGTGATTGGCACCCAGCCCCTCGACAAAGTCAAACCAGCTGAGATGTGTCAGGGCCAGAAGGGGGGTGTTTGGTAGCGGGCCTGAAAGCCCGACCCCCTCCACCTTCCCTCCTGATCTGTCACTGCCCCCCCGGCCGTTATCTGCCCGCTGCCCGCTGGAATCACAAACACATTTTTGAGTGAAGGACTGACCTTTGTAAAGGTGGGAGAGGGGCCCTGATGCTGCCCAGCTGTAGGGCCTGAGGACCCACAGAGGCTGGAGCCCGAGGCCGGAACCCCAACCTAGAACCCAGGTTAGGGCCCAGAGCCCACCAGAGGCCAGGGCCCTGACTCTAGAGCTCAGAATCCAGCCCAGCCTAGAGTCAAGAGCGCAGAGCAGTGTGGAATCTAAGCCAAGGCCTGGGGTCCAGATTGCTCCCCATCCCTGCCCTGACATGCACACTCATAGGCACACACACTCAAATGCACACACTCATAGGCACACACATTCAGACACACTCCCAGGCACACACTTGCACAGGCACACACACACACTCACAGCACACATACTCCCACACCGGGGGAGGGCAGCAGACAGTCTCTGGGGGCCGTGGGCTCTTCCCAGTGCTCAGACTCCCCTCCCCACCCCCACGCCCGGAGCCAGGCTGGGTGGGGGTGGGAGACTGGGGAGAAATGGGCTGTGACTGGGGGGGAGCTGCCACCCCCTCCGGGGGGGAAGGCAAACAGTGTCAGCTTTCCTAATGAGCAGGAACTGAGGCCTCGGGGAGCAGCAAACGGGAGCAAACCCATTCCTCATCCTGACATGTTTGACAGGCCAGGCAGGAGGGAGGGGCCGAGGGGGAGGGGGAGGAGAAGAGGGGGAAGGAAGGAGGCACAGAGGGAGAGATAGAGGCAGAGAGACGCAAAGGGAGAGACAGAGGGACAGAGGGAGGAAGAGAGAGAGACAGAGACAGAGAGAGAACAGAGAGACAGAGAGAACACACACACACACACACACACACACACACGCACACACACACACACACACACACACACACACAACCAGAGACAGCAGCTCGGAGATGGAGAGACACAGGGGCACAGAGACAGATAGGCAGGAAGGTTCAGGAGAAAAGACGAAGATGGAGGAGAAAGATAGAGACCCCGAACCGAGAGGCAGAGACAGAGCAGCCCCTCCCCTAATTGTGGGTCCCGAGGCTCGCCCCCTTGGCAGGCTGGGAGCTCACACGAGATCAGACTTGCCTTTATCTCTCTAATCTTCTCTGTCCCATCACAGAACACGGAGGAACCAGCCCCTCGCACCCCACGGGCTCCAAGGACAAAGAGGCCATGGGGAGGGTCTCCTAGCTCCCTCGGGTTCCCCAAACTTGTCCCCCAGAGATTCCACCCTCAGTTCCCAGGTCACCCAGACAGCCCCGAGCTTTCCCAGTGCATCCTCGAAGGCTCCCGAGGCTCCCTAAACCCCCCAGTTTCCCCCTCCCCCAGTGCTTCCAAAGGCCCCTTGAGTTTCTCCAAACACCGCCCTCCCGAGAGCTCTCTTAAAGGGGGGCCCTCCCTTGATGGGCTCCTCATTCCCTAGGAAGAAGCCTCTCTCTTCACTCTGACACAGACCTGGCAGCCCCAGCTTTCTCCCCACCCCAGGAGATGGCATCCCTAGCCTCTGCCCCCAGACATCTCCCAGTCCCTTCAGCTCCCCATCAGGCCCCCACCATTACCCTTACTGCCAGCTGGGGCACAGGCTGGGCCTCTGGGTGGAGGCTGGTGGAAAGAGTGGGTGCAGGGAAGGAAAGAAGGAGGAAAGAAGCATTTATTAAGCACTGCGTGGATGCCAGGTGCGGTGTTGAGCATTTTGGAAATTTCTCATTTGCTCCTCACAACGACCCTGGAGGTAGATGTTATCGTTATCCCCCTTTACAGTTGAGGAAACTGAGGCAGGTAGAGGGGAAATGACTTACCCAAGGTCACATAGCTAGGAAATGCCTGAAATCAGGAAAGTCTTAACTCTGAGCCCAGAGCTCTAACCATTATCCCACCTAGCTACCTCTAGGGGTGGGAGGCACAGGGCCTGAGACCAGTGCTCAGCTCTAGCCTCAGAAAACTCCAGACCTAGGGTGGCACGCAGCTCAGCCCATTGTCCCTAAACTCTCACGACGCTAGGCTGTAGTGACAGGAAAGGAGGGACGGGGGCTAGTCAATTATTCTGTAGAGACCATCTGGTTTTTTTCCACCCACTCAATCCAGAACTGAATGGTCAAGACTGTCTCCTTCCCTCTCTGAAGACATCTGAAGCACCCAGGGAAATGTAATGAGATATAGGTCAATCAATGGATGGGGGGGGGAGGGAGAGAGAGAGAGAGAGAGAAAGAGAGAGAGAGAGGAGGGAGAGAGACAGGAGAGAGAGAGAGAGAGAGAGAGAGAGAGAGAGAGAGAGAGAGAGAGAGAGAGAGAGAGAGAGAGAGAGAGAGAGAGAGAGAGAGAGAACAGAGAAGAAGAGAGAGATATGAGTGGGTAGATGGATGGATGGATGGATAGATAGGTGGTTGGGTAGATAGGGAGAGATGGGTGGATGGATGGATAGGGGGTAGAGGGTTGGGTGAGTGGATGGATAGATGGATAGATAAGGTAGGTAGATACATAGACAGATGAGTGGAGAGAGAGAGAGAGAGAGAGAGAGAGAGAGAGAGAGAGAGAGAGAGAGAGAGAGAGAGAGAGAGAGATGGAGAGATGGAGCAAACAGTTCTTAAGCACTTGCATGTCAGGTACTGTGCTAAGCCCTAGGGATACATGCAGATAAAGAGCCCCTGTTTTCAAGGAGCCCATGTTCTAATGAGGGAAGAGAACCTGTAAAGGGAGGCTGGGAAGAGGGAAGCCTTGGGAGGAGAGCAGCACATGGTGAGGAGAGGGTCAGGAAGTCAGGCAGAGGTCTGGATCTGGGCCGGAGAAGAGGAAAGCCCATCCCTCAGAGCCCAGGATGGTTCCAGGGGGAGGTCCCAAGTTTCTAAGGGTGAGATGAAGGCTGAAGACAGGCAGCAAGTCTGGAATAAGCAAGAAAGACAGCTAGATGGGTGTGAAATCAGAGGTCCTGGGTTCCAATCCCAGTGCTGCTACTTACTAGCTCTGTGTCCTTGGACCAGTCCTTTCCCCTCTCTGGGCCTCAACTTCTCTATCTGAAAAATGGGGGGGCAAGGTGGTCCCTATGGTTCCTCGAGCTCTCCTATTCTCCTCTCTCACTAGAGGACATTCCCTGAGAGCCTCAAAGCCCCAGGGCTTTAGTAAATGAACACAGCCTGAGACAGGAAAGAAGACCTAAGACACCAGGGTTCCGTACTTAGCTTCTGTCCTTCCTACCTGTGTGACTCTGGGAGACCTCAGGCATATGGCCATCCAGTCTCCCTGCCTGAATAGCCCCAGTGACAGGGAGTTCACTACCTTCTATTAGGGATAGATTGGTAAAAGTTCAGCCTCCCTCAACGTTCTGGTTTTGCCCTCCAGGGCCAAGCAGCAAAGTCTATTCCCTCTTGCCTGTGACAGCCCTTCAAAGACCCTTGCCCTGACTTCCTTGAGTCTATGCATAGGAGGCCCAGGAGGTCTCCCTTTGCTTCCTCCCTGGTTCAGACACAGACTCGGGAACCTTCCTTGCTCACAGACTAACTCCCATTACTGGCAACTCATGGTTTGGAAACTGCCTTCTTCGCAAGAGCCCTGGGAGGCAATGCAGGCACTATGAGCCCCACTGTACATTTGAAGAAACTAAGGCTAGCGGCTTAAACTTGAACCCAGGACCTTTGACTCTAAACCCATGCTGTCTCTAAAAACAAAGACAGAGGGCAACTGGTAGCTTTCCTGGGAGCAGAGTTCACCTTCCATGTCTTCTACCCAGAAGGAAGGGATGCTGGGTTTGGAACCAAAGGATCTGGGTTCAAATCCTGGTTCTGGCACTTATGACCCATGTGACCTTGGGTATGTCATCTCACTTCTTGAAAGGCATTATAATTCAGTGGATAGAGTCTTAAACTTAGACTCAGGAAAACCTGGGTTCAAATTCTGGTTTTAGTGCTTACTGTGTGGCCCTGGGCAAGTTACTTAAATGCTATTAGCCTCAGTTTCCTCATCTGTAAAATGAGGAGGTTGGACAAGGAATCTACAAGAGCCTGTTTCAGCTCTAAAGCTGTAATCCAGGGATCACTCACCCTTTCTGGGCCTCAGTCTTCTCCAACGTCATCATCACGACCACCATCATCACTATTACCAAGAATCAACGTCATCACCACCTTCATAACTATGACCACTCACAGGGACATCACCACCACCTACCATTACCACTACCAATAATACCACCCTTCCTATGACCACCTTGACCAGGATCCTAACTCCATATCATCTTTTCCACTAACCTCACCTTCACCATCACCACAAACGTCATTGTGACCATCATGACCATTATCAGTGCTGTCACCACGACCGTGACCCACCATAACCACTGTTAACATCCCCATCCCCACCATCACCATGACCATTGCTGTGACTACCACCATCTCCAATATCCCCATTCTCACCATGACCCCATGACTTCCACCATCACCAGCACCCCCTTCCCCATCTTCACTATCACCATCACCATTGCCAACACCATCACCATCACTGATGGCAACATCCTGTGGTGGACAAAAGCACGGGTTTTAGAATCACAAGGACCTGGGTTCAAATCCTGATTCTGACAGTTAGTTACTGACGAAGCAATCCTAGGAAAGTCTTCCTACTTGACCTCAGTATCTTCATCTGTGCAAGGGGGACAAAAATGAGCATGATATATCCTTCCTACCTCATCGGAGAGCACGATGTGAATGATCATCCTCATCACGTATACTTACATTGATGTGTTCATATATGCGCACACACAAGTAGACCCCAGCTCTCTGCTTCCAATGGAAAGTCTCTGTTTTGCTATAATCGAGTGGGGGAAAGCACTAGCCATAAATTCACACCCTCAGTCACCGAAGGGATAAAATATGTCATCGGTTCCAGGATTTACGAGCTCTCCAGAGCTGCAAGAGAGAGAAAACACACCCTGGGTACACACGCATGGAGCCATGAAGGGAAATGTGATCCTTCTCTTACACACAGAAAAGGGAGTCTGCTCTCTCTCTGTCTCTCTCTGTCTGTCTCTCTGTCTGTCTGTCTGTCTCTCTCTCTCTCTCTCTCTCTCACACACACACACACACACACACACACACACACACACACACACATGCGTACGTACAAGAGAGACAGACACAGAGAGAGATTAAAACGACAGTCTCCAGACCCACAACCAGACACATCAGGGCAGGCTGAATGACAATCAGACTGTGAGCACAATTTATCCTCAGCATGGGGCCAGAGAAAGATTCCAAGGCTTGGAGGAGGTAGTCTTGGATTCAAGTCCTCACTCAAAACACTTTCTTGGTCCTAAGTCCCAGCTTTTCATTTGTAAAATGAATTGGTTCAGATGGAAAAAAAAACATTAGGTTTGGGGTCAAAAGTCCTGTCCCCTCACCCCTTGTCCTCTTCCCCATCACCCTCATGTTCAAGAGCCTAAATCCCAGCTGGACCCCTTTCTTCCATATGGGTAGGAATGCCTTTTGGAGGAAGGGGTGTTACTCCAGCCTAGGGCTATGTGCAAAGCTGATTCATGGAATTGTCAGGCTGTTGGGTCACCTGGCTAATTTGGATCTGAGACAGAATTTGAACTCAGGTCTTCCCACATCCAAGCCCCACATTCTACCCATTAGGACAGGTTACTTCTTCCTGCCACACTTTGGCCTGAGTTGGGCAGAGGTGGGTCTCTCTGGGGCTACCCTATGCTCTGGATAGGTCCCAGCCCCAGCCCCCACATTCCCATCCACACCTTCCCCTTCCCTGGACATTGTCTTCTGCTCACCAAGGCCGCTGTCTCCCACCCAGACACAGTGGGTACAGAACCTTGGAGGGGGCTGTACTCAGATCCAAGGAGATGCCTCAAGGTTCAGGAGGCCTGTTCAAAATCAGGAGCCGAGCCCAGAGCCAGGGGCCACACCTGAGGTAAGAGGGAGGGGTGGAGAAGAGATGTGCTCAAGGTGGCACAGCAGGTAAATAGTAGAGCTGAGAGTTGAACCCTGGTCAAGTCCAGGGCTGTTCAAATCCCACTGAGCTACTGGGAGGACCCCAGAGTCAGGGTCAAGGGGGCCTCTCTCAGGCAGATAGGGCTGCCTGGCTTCCCAGCCAGGCTCTCCTCCCTGACCCACTGACCCCTTCTCACTCAGGGCTGGTATTAAGGAGCCCGGGGGAGCTGCGACCATAAATCTGCCTCCTTCACTAACATTTACCCGGTCCTTCCACACGCCAACAGGCAGGCCGGCGGGAGGCTGCCTCACCTGGGCCTCGTGGCCCTGTTGATGGATGGCTCCTGGCCTTTGCAAATAGATTTAAGGCTGCTCCCCCTCAGCCCACCCCCAGACGCTCAGGACACTGGTCCCTTCAACAGCAGCAGACCTAGCTGATTCTGCCCGTTCCCCCGCCAGCCCCAGCCTGGCTAAGCTGCCAAGCTTCCCAAGCTATAGAAAATCTGGTGGGGGAAGGATCCAAGGGGCCAGGGAGCCCAGAGGCACCCCAGGCTGCAGTGACACCCTTCCCTCCAAATACACTCCTGCTCATGCAGAAGAAGAGGTTCTAGATGGGGTTTAGACTCTGGAACAAGAGGAGAATGGGGGTATGGAGTGTGGGGGACTGAGGACTCCTAGTCTCCAGCTTGGGGCAGCCTGGGGTAATAGAAAGAGGGAAGGACATGGAATTAGGAAACCTGAGTCTCACATTTGCTGTGTGGCCTTCTCGGAGCCTAGTTTTACCCATCTGTAAAGTGGGGATAATAAACCTCACGCTCCCTCCCTTCCGTGGCTGTTGTGAGCAAAAACCTGGAGAAATGGGAGCGGGGATTCGTATTTTTGGAGGAACAGCGGTTAATTCTGGGCTTGGGCTGGGGGGTCCCAAGTGTGGGTAGAGGGTAAGGATCCAAAGGGGTCTTGGACTAGTGAGAGCCAACTAGGCTGCTTCTAAGAAGAAATTCAGCAGGGATAAATGGAAAATCTATCACTGGATAACAAAAATAAACTTCACGACGGTAAGATGGGGGATGCGTGATCTGAAGAAGATCTGAGTTCTAGTGCACCACAAGCTATGACCACCAAACCAGCCCAAGACTTCAGCTTGGGGCCCCCAGGTCCTACCGTGGTGAGACGCCAGCTGGAGCGTCATGGTCAGTTCTGAGAGCCCAGTTTGGGGGCGATACAGGAAAACTAAAAAGAGTCCTGAGGCGGCGAATCCACGTCATATGATGATCATTAGAAGAACCTGGCCTGTCCAGCTTGGAAGAAAGGAAAAGCCTGGGGGTGGGGGGACATTAGAGCTGTGCCCACGTGGGTGAAGGGCTATCCTGGAGGGAAGCTGTTAGGCCCAGAAAGCGTTTAGGGTTAAATCAATGAGCTGAACCATCACAAAGGCCAATTTCAGCAAAACTTCTCAGCAGGCAGAGCCCCGAAGTGGCCTGGGCTGCCTGCAGAGCAGGCAGCTGCCCCTCCTTGGGGGTCTTCGGGCAGAAGCCACATAGTGGCGTGGGAATTCCACCGGGGACAGGCTGGACTCCACAGATGGCAACTGAGGCATCTTCCTCCTCTGACGGTCTGCTACTGACCCCCGCGCCTTCCCCAGAGGCCCCTCTCAGAAGGGCAGGGGTCCCTCCCAGAGACAAAAAGAAAGCAGAAACACGGGAGATCCCGAGTCCAGCTGGGCCCCACGAGCAAGTCTGGAGGCCCCCGGTCCGGTCCCTGAGCCTGGCCTCCCCAGCTCAGGGACCTCCCCAAAGGACAGGGCTGGGAGAGCGTAGAACACAGAATAGATTGGGCCCAGTTCATAGGAAGCTTCAGTGACTTCAGGACCCTGGAGTCCTGGTTCCTAGTGCAGGGTTCTAGTGTGTTTGGGGGGGGGTGATTCCGGCAGAACTGGGGCCTCTCAAAGGCACCTGTTGCTTGGAAGCGCCATTAAGCTGGAGGGGGGAAGGCCCCACCTCTATCAGAGAAGGGTCCTCCCCCTTCTCTCCTCCTCTGGCCAGCCCCTCCCCCCCCCAGCCTGGGGCAATTTCACGCTGCATGTCTGTCTGTCAGGATGGATCCCCTCAATTTGTCTGACACGCTTTAACAAAAGCTGGGCCAAGCCTTTGGGAATGACAGGCAGGCCCCCAACCAGGCTGGGAGTGAGGAGGAGAAGGGAGGGGAGGGGAGGGAGGTGCTGGGGGGGCCCCATCACTCCAGGCAAATCCAGCAGCCAAACCCAAACAGCCCTGAGGCCAGGGAGGGGAACAAAGGAGAGAGAGCCTCCCCTTAAGACCCCAGAAGTCACCTCCTACCCTGGCATGGGAGGGGTCCGGCAGGAATTACCTAGCCCAAGCCCTGCTTTGGCAGGTGAGGCCCCAGCTCACCCAGTGGCTTAGTGATAGAACCTCAGACCTCCCAACTTCCAGGCCTGGCATCTGTAATGAGGAGCTGAAGAGCCCACCAGAAATCAGGACCCAGGCCCACAAACCCAGACCCTTTGTCAATCCCGCAGACCTTGGGCCATTTCTAGGATCCCAACACTCCCACCCGCTTTGCCCTCAGAAAGGCCACACTGAGCCTGTCTTGGGACCCTCCAGAATTTGGGAGAAAACAGGCCCCATCCTTGTCTACAAATAGGTGAAGGGCCCCACCCCCCACGGGACCTTATCTTGTGTGGCTTCAGAAAGGAAAACTGGGACTTGCATAGCTTGCCCTGTGACTTTGGACAGGGCGTTGGTCCTCTCAGAATCTGTTAAAAAATAAGATAATAGTGGGGAGGGGGTGCTGGCAGATATTGAACAGCCAGCTCCCCGAAATAAAAACGCATCAGACCTGACACATTTTTAAATAGAATCTGAATTATTGTTTCTGAAAGTCTAGAGAAATGATAAATCAAGCTGGTTTTTATAGTTTAGGCCATTTCTGAGGGGTAAATGCTCACCCTGAAAATTTAACAACCAGAGTCCAACTCCCACATTTTGTAGGTGAGGAAAGTGACTTCCTGAGGGTCATATAGCTAGCAAGCGTCTGAGGAAAGATTTGAACTCAGGTCTTCCTTTTTCCAAGCCCAGCCCTATAACCAATTCAAAACTGATGGCAATCTGCTCCTGTATTATCTTTATCATCATCCTCCTCCTCAAGTATGAAGCACCAATAACAACATTTATCAACAGCTTACTGTGTGCCAGGCACTAGGGCTGTTTGAAAAAACAAAAAGCAGACCTTCCTCCAGAAGTTCACAGAGCCAGGCTCAGGCTCAGGCTCAGGAAGGAGGCTAGAAGAATGAGTAAGAAGAAAAAGAACCCCACCACAAAAAGCTATTATGGTGACAGGGGCACTCAAGGCAAACCCAGAAGAAGAGAATGATTCCAAAATATCTACAAGCAAAGCCTCAGAGAAAAATACAGCTTGGCCACAAATTCCGCCAGAATTCCAAGAAGGCATGAACCAAGAGGCTTTTTAAAATTCAGAATTTTTTTTTTTATAAATGAAATGAGAACACTAAGAGGGAAAAAAGAATTAGAAAAGAAATGAGAGCTATGGGAGAAAGAATTCGAAAGGAAATTAACACCTTAGCCCAAACAAAAAAACGCCCTGAGAACCAGAATGGATTGAATAGAAAATAATGATTCTATAAGACAATCAAAAATATTAAAGTCAAAAGATTAGAAAAGTAAATGAAAATGTAAGATGTCTCAGCACAAACAACTTGCCTGGAAAACAGATCAAGGAGAGAGAATTTAAGAATCACTGGACTACATGAAATCTATGACCAAAAATAGATATATTTCAAGAAATCATAAAAGAAAACTGTGCAGATCATTTTGAACTAGGGAGCAAAGTAGAAATAGAAAGAATCTATTGTCTGCTCCATGAAAGAAACTCCAAAATGAAAATTCCCAGGAACATTATGGCCAAAATTCAGATCCTCTAGGTCAAAGAAAAAATACCACAAGTAACCAGAAAGAAAGAATTCAAGTATTAAAAAGAGCCACAGTCAGTTATCACATACGATTTAGCAGCCACTACAGTGAAGGAGCAGAAAGCTTGGAATACTAACTTCCAGATGGCAAAGGATACAGGTTTACAATCAAGAATAACTTGCCCAGCAAAACTGAACATAATGCTATAAGGGAGAAGTGGATTTTTAATGAAATAGAGGACTTTCCAGTATTCCTGATGAAAAGACCAGAATTGCATAGAAACTTTGAAGCATGAACATAAGAGTCCAGAGAAATACATAAAAAAGTAAAATGAATGACAATCATAAGGATTAATTAAACAAGGATAAACATTCTACTATGGGGAGGCGATACATGTGCCCCCTCTGAATCCCATCAGGGTCATAGAGAGAATTTAATTAAACTGAAAGCCTGGGGTGGGTTCAGTTACGTCTGTTATGTCTTGACAATCTTTAAAAAAGACTAGAAAGGGAAGGAAAGAGGAATACATGGGAAGGGGGAGGGTAGAGAGGAAGAATGGGGAAAATCATCTCATATAATTGGGGTGTGCAGTTAGAAATCTATACAACAAAGTTGGAAGAGGTTGGGAGAGTGGCTGACACTTAAACCCCATTCTCATTTGAATTAGTCAAAAGAGGGGGAAATACACCCACAGTTGGGTACAGAAATATATTTTACTCAACAGAGAAACAGGAGGGAAAGAGGATAAGGGAGGAGGATGAATAAGAGGGAGGGTAGATTAAGGGAGGGGTTAGTCCTAAGCAAAACAAACTCCAGAACCAAAAATATTTATAGCAGCTCTTTTTGCCACAGCAAACGATGGGGAACTGAGGGGATGCCCATCCATCAGATAATGGCTGAACAAGTCATGGCATATTACTCTAATGGAATTCTGTTGTGCTGTAAGAAATGGTAAAGGGGATGATTTCTGAGAAACCTAGGAAGACTTGTATGAACTGATGTGAGGCGAGGTGAGCAGAACCAGTGGAATTGTTTCTATAATGACAACAATATTTTAAAGAGAAAACTTTGGAAAAACTTAGGAATTCTGATCAACATAATGACGGGCCACAATTCCAGAGGACTCATGATGAAACAAGCTACGTCACCCCTTCCCCCCATCCTGCTCCCCCAAAGTGAAGGATTTGGAGTGCAGAATGAGACTTTTTTTGGACATGGACAATATGGAAATTTGTATTGCTTTATTACACATTTGTGACAAGAATTTTGTCTTTCTTTTTTTCCCATTAGATGAAGTGAGGTGGATTTTTGCTGGTTGAAAAAATAAAATTTAATTTTATAATAAAAAGGAGAGTCAATTTTTCAGAACCAAAGTGGAATTCAGATTACCAATGGGGAGGAGGTAAAGGTGATGGAAAGAGAGAAACTGCTGTATGCCCATTTAGCAAATAAGGAGACTGAAGCACAGAGCTGGTGGTGATTCTGGTGTATGACCACCCAGAATCACACAGTTAATGAGCATCAGAATTAGAATCAAGGTCTCCTGATTCTGAGACTAAAGCTCTCTTCACCACGCTCCTGGGGGCAGGTGTGCCTCAAGAGGCATGTGTGGAGGGGAGGAGATCCCAGATCTGAGATACTGAGAGGCCATATCCCTCTGGGCCGGCCAGAGTGAAGAGCACTCAGTGAAAGATTTCCTGGGGTCAGCAGCAAGAGGCTTGGACTCTAGTGCCCTTGGGTAACGCTCTGGGCCAGTGGGAGCCAGCCAGTCAGTCAGTAAGCATGTATTAAGCATCTACTACATGCCTCGCATTACGCTAAGCCCTGGGGTTACAAAGAAAGGGAAAAAACCCCCGCAGGCCTGGGCCCCCAAAGAGCTCACAGTCCAGTGACGAAGATACCATATAAACAGCCGTAGTCAAACGTGCTGTGTACAGGACAAACTGGAGTCTCAGAGGGAGGCAGTAGAGTTATGGGGGATAGAGAAAAGCTTCTCATAGAAGGTGGGATTTTAGTCAGAGTAATCTGCCGCGGGAAAGCACCAGTATTAGGGGAGATTGGGAAAGGCCTTCCTTCCTGGAAAAGGTAGGGTTTTAGCCAGGACTTGAAGGATACCAGGGAGCAGAGATGAGGAGCCAGGCCATTCCAGGCAGGGGGGACAGCCAAGGGAAATGCCCAGAGTGTAAAAATGGAGCGTCTTGTTTGTAGAACAGCCCGGAGACGTCACTAGATCAACGAGTCTGGAGGGGAAGGGTGTAAATTGTCAGAAGAAGATATCGGCCACTTGGGGGAAGGGGGAGGAGAAGATTTTGAAGGTCTTTGAAAGCCTAATAGGATTTTATATTTGATCCGGGATAAGGAGCCATTGGTGATGCAGTGGATAGAGCACTAGGTTTGGAGTCAGAAAGACTCAAATCCATGAGTCCTGGCCTCAGATACTTCCTAGCTGTGTGACCCTGGGCAAGTCACTTAACTCTGTTTGCCTTGGTTTCCTCATTTGTAAAATGAGCTGGAGAAGGAAATGGTGAACCACGGCAGTGTCTCTGCCAAGAAAACCCCAAATGGGGTCATGGAGAGTCGGACATGACTGAAAGGACTCAGTGATGAGGGGCCACTGCATCCTAGGAGACCCAAGAACCTCTGCGTCGTGCTTGTTAAGAACATCAGATTTGCAGTCAGGACGCCTGGGTTGACAGAATCCCGGAGTCTCAGATCTGCAAAGTGCCTCAACAGTATCTAATCTACCCCCTATGCACAAGTGGTCCTCCATACTCTTGAAGGCCCCCAAGGCTGGGGAGCTCATTACTTACTAAGGCCAGATAGGTATCATTTCTCTTCCTTAGGAGGGACTAGGCTACTAGCCGTGGCACCCAGGGCAAATTGCTTCCCCTGTTGGGGCCTCAGTTTCCCCCTTTGTAAAATGAGAGAGTTGAACTAGGCGGCCTCTCTGGCACCCTCTAGATTTAGATCTCTGAGCCCGTGGGCTGGGGAGGCAGGGCCTGCTTCCAGCTGGTAGGACAGTCTAGCCTCCCTGGGAGATGCAAGCAGGTGTTTATCTCTCAGCAGGCTTTGTTTCCTACCTCGGCCAGCCACCTGTGTCCTATCAGTGCCTCTGCTCAAAACAGGAGGGGCTGTTCTTATGTGTGTGGAGGTGGCTGGGGAGTCGGGGGGGGGGGTGGCTTATACCCAGAGGGGAGCACGGTTCCTGAAGCATCTTGGGAGGGGTGTGTGTGTGTGTGTGTGTGTGTGTGTGTGTGTGTGTGTGTGTGTGAAACAGTTCAATAATGAGCTTATATCTAACTAGCTCTTTGACATAGCACATCACACATGGGATTATAAATTTAGGATTAGAAAGAGCCTCAGGTCACCCACAATGGCCCCTTATTTTACAGATGAGGAAACTGAGGTGCCAAGAAGCAAAGAAACTTGCTGGTGGTTACAGCCAAAAACAGGGCTGGGATTTGAATTCAGATCCAAATGCAGCGTTCTGCCTTTTCTAACGATCTCATTAGGCTCAGATGTGAGCTAGCAGGGACCCCTTCCCCCAAGGCCCTTCCTTTTATGAAAGAGGAGAGTGAGGCTGAGAGGCTCAGACAGACTGATCAGAGGGCAGATTTGACAACAAATATCCCCTACCTTCAAAGCTCAGCCTTCTTTCCACCTTTTACGTAGGTCCACCGACAATCACCATACAAGGCAGAGGGAGAGAGCACAGTGCATATCTGTTGAGAGGGGCACCCTCCCTGTTTGGGCTGCTCTCCTTTCAGGCCTTGGGTCAGCAGGTCCAACGGCCTTAGTTCCTAAGCTCTGAGTGGTTAGGATCAAAGCAGGAACAAACTATCCTTTCCCCGTTCACACCAGCCCTGGGAGAAAGGCAGAGCCAGACTTATGATCCCCATTGCATCAAAGGGGAAACTGAGGCCAGAGCCTTGGAGACTTGTCCAAGGTCAGAGGCAGAGGCAGGGCCAGTCCAGAGGTCTAAGAAGGGAGCAAGGGCTGCAGCTATCCTAGCCCCAGGACAGGGACTCCCAGGCAAGCACAGAAATCCCCCCACCCCACCCCCATCATGCCCTGCTACCCAAACTGGACCTGTAAGGAGCACCAGATATAGACTCAGGACATCAGGGTGATGTTCCCATTCTGCCACATGTGTGACTGGGACAAATCCTTTCCCCTCGCTGGGCCTCAGTTTCCTTATTTGTAAAGCAAAGGGTTTGGGGTAGATTATCTCTAAGTCCCCTTCCATCTAAAACCTGTGGTTCTAGGATCCATCTGGAGGAGGGGGTCGGCTAAAGGGCAGAGGGGGTCCCTGAGGAGTCTTTGGCTGCTCCCTGACCTCCCCACCCCCCCCAGCACCTGGCTCCCATTCTCTGGTCTCGGAACATCTGGCCCTCTGGCTCTTCTCCACATCTGAATTCACCCCCATCCCCACCCCTGCCCAAATCTGGATGCCTTATGACTTTACCCCCTGCAAAGGCCATCAGGGTGGCACCAAGAGACTCTGGGCAGGGATGAGTACTACAAAGGTAAACTGAGCCACAGAGCTGAGGGAGGGATAAGAGAAGGAGGAAGAGAAAGTGCAGAAGGGAGAAGAAGGAGAAGGAAGAAGAAAATGAGGCAAAGAATGCAGCAGCTACATGGTGAGATGAACAGAGTGTTAGAGTTGGAGTTGGGAAGACCTGAGTTCAAATTCTGCCTTTCTGGATAACTGATTTCACATCTCTCACCCTCAGTTTCTTTATCTATAAAGTGGGTATAATAAAAACATCCCTTCCCAGGGCTGCTATGAGGATCGAATGAGATAATGCTTGTAAAGGGCTTTGTAAATGTTAAGGTATTATGGAAATACAATTATGGGGAAGGAGAGGAAGGAAGGAGAGGAGAGGGGAAAGATGGAGAAAGGGAAGAAGAGGAGAGGGGAAAGGTGGAGAAAGGAAAGAAGAAAAGAGGGGAAAAGTGGAGAAAGGGAAGAAGAAGAGGGAGGAGAAAAGGAGGAAGGGGAAAGGAATCTTCTGGAGATAATCTGGCTTCCATGACTGCAGGATGGAAAGAAGAGGTCTTAGATGAAGGGACATTTGTTATGGATTGAGATGGGACCAGGCCACAATATGAAAAGGATGGGCCAGGGAGGAAAGGGACTGGGCAGTGGGATTGGGTAATTTGGGGTCAACAGTATGAGGGGAGGTAGCAGGGGAAGGGCCAAGAGACCCAGCTATGGGGTGCTGGGGTTCTGGGAACAAGAGACACGAATGTGCTGGTCAATCATAGGTACCTGTTGGTTGGAGCCACTACCTTCCAGAATCCAGTGATGAAAGGAGGAAGGTAGAGAGCTGAGGGTCATGGCCAAGAGTTCCGAGATCTTGGGTCCCCAGACACTGACCTTGTATGTAGCACTACCAGTAATAATAATAACTACTATTTACATACACTTTGAAATTTGCAAAATGTTTTACAAACATTGTCTCATTTGATCCCCACAATAATCCCAGGAGGGGGATGCTGTTATTATCTGCATTTTACAGATGAGAAAATTGAAGCAAGCAGAGCTACCCAGGGGTCACACAGCTAGTAAGTTACTGAGGTAGGATTTGAACTCAGGTCTTCCTGACCTCAGGTCCAGGGCTTTATCCACTTAGCTGCCTAATTTCCAAGTAAGTTACAAGCAAAGATGTAAGAGGACAAGGCCTACTAGAAGATGTCCCACATGAGAGACATGTAGCCCTCTCTGTCAGGCCCAAGGTCATCTTTCCAGCTCCAAGCACAGAGTGAGGTCAAGTTACCAGGCCCAGACAAATGCTCTCACAGAGTATGAGCTGTCACTAAAGGGCTGAGAACAGGGGAGGTGTCAGAGGAGAGATGGGCAGAAGCTGTCTTCATCTCTCAAAAAGAGAAGCAAATGCATCCATAAATGCTAGGCCACTGAGTTCCAACTGGCTTTCTTGGTCATTGTGAGCACCGCATCTTAGAGGGATGGCTGGGAGATGTCCAGAGAAGGAGGCAGCAATCACAGAGAGTCAGCCCAGCTTCATGCCAGGCCGCATCAGACTATCTCATCATCCTTCAGGATGGGTTACTAGAGTATGAGGCCAGGGATTGCCACAGCCTTAGTTTAGATGTTGGCAAAGCAGTTGACACATTGTCTCATGGTTCTAGAGTCAGAGAGCTGGGTTCAAATCCTGGCTCTGCTGCTTACTACCTCTGTGACCTTCGGCAAATCCTTTCCCTCTCAGGGCTTCACTTTCCTCCTCCATAAAATGAGGGGACAGGAATTGATGAGTTCTGAAGACTTTCTGGCTTCAAATCTAGGATCTGTGACGAACCTATCCTTGCGGACAGAATGGAGGGGTGTGGGCTAGACCACAGATAGTATAGTTAAGTTGATTTGGAAGTAGTTAGATGCCTGGACCCAAAAAGTCATGGTTACTGCTTGATGTTAACTTGGAAAGAGGTCTCCAGTGGAGTGCCACAAGAATCTGGGTCAGAAGGGACTTCAGAGGCTAACCCAGACCTGAACCTGAACCAATCTCCTGGTGGCCAGTGAGCCTCCACTTGAAAACCTCCAAAGACAGGGAAGCTACCACCTGCCCAGACAGCCCATCCTAATAAGCTCTGCTTATTAGGAAATTTTCCTTTATATCAAGTGCATTACAACTTTTACCTATTGGGTCTTGCCCTGCCCTCTAGGGTGATAGCCTTCACATGCTTGGAGACACCATCCTCTGGGAACTTCAAATGATACTTTCGTGACATGTGCTCCCCATCCTTCCCCATCCTGGTCACTTTCCCTTGGACCTTCTCCAGACGATCAACTAGCTTTAGTTGATTCTCCAGAGTTCTCTAAGTATGGCAACACGTCATCTGCAAAGAGGGATAGTTTTTTCCCTCATTGCCTATTCTAATTCTTTCCATTTCTTTTTTTCCTCTAGTTGCTGCAGCTAACATTTTTAGAACAGTATTGAATAATGGTGGTGATAATGGGCACCCTTGTTTCACCCCTGACCTTAGTGGGAAGCCTTCTAGCTTATCCCCATTACAGATAATGCTTGCTGACGGTTGTAGATAAATGCTACTTATCATTTTAAGGAAAACTCCACTTATTTCTACACTCTCTGGTGTTTTTAAATAGGAATGAGTGCTGCATTTTGTCAAAGGCTTTTTCTTCATCTGTTGAGATAATCACATGATTCCTGTTGGTTTTGTCACTGATGTGCTCGATTATGCTGATAGTTTTCCCAATATTGAACCCACCCTGCATTCCTGGTATAAATCCTGTAATCTCCTCGCTGGTATTTTATTTAAAATTTTTACATCAGAATTCATTAGGGAAACTGTTCTGTAGTTTTCTTTGTTTTGGCTCTTCCTGGTTTAGGTATCAGCACCAAGTTTGTGTCACAGAAGGCATTTAATAGGGATCCTTCTTTACCTAGTTTTTCAAATAGTTTACATATTATTATTCTCTGGAATTCACTTGTGAATCCACCTGGTCCTGGGAATTTTGTCTTAGGAGCTCACTGACGGCTTGTTCGATTTTTGTCTAAATGGGGTTATTTAAGTATTCCATTTCCTCTTCCGTTTTCTGGGCAATTTATAGTTTTGTAAATATTCATCTAATTCACTTAGACCCTCTCCAAATTACCATTGGCCTTCCCAAACGCCGAGATGCCCAAACAGAGCATGATCCGCCCAACGTGGTCTGACTATGCCCGGGGCTACAGGACCAAAGACCCAAAGGCTGGTGTGCTGCATGGTGGGCTTTGGAGTCAGAGTGGTCAAACTCCGCCTTTGATGTTTCTTACCTGTGTGAGCTTGGGCAAGTCTCTGAAGGGGGTCAAGGCCCCTATAGGCCTCCGTGTCCTCAGCCGGACTAGAGAAGCTCCTTCCAGCTTGAAATCTGTGATCCTGGGGCAGCTAGGTGGCACTGCAGTGGATAGAGCACTGGTCCTGGATTCAGGAGGACCTGAGTTCAAATCCAGCCTCAGACACATAATGCTTGCTAGCGATGTGACCCTGGGCAAGTCACTTAACCCCATTGCCTAGCCAAAAAAAAAAAACCTAAGATCCTGTGACTTCTTCATTCAGCCCAAGTGTGTAGAAGCTTCCTGGGCCACTCACTTGTGAACTCATGGTGAGTTTGCAGCCCCACCAAGCCCTCCCCTCCATCCCCACCTGGGTCTGCGTCTCTGCAGGATGGCCGGCCAAGGATCTCTTCCCTTCTCTCCTGATTCTTTTCTGTTTATTTCCAGGCTGTAACAGAGTGTGGGGAGATAGGGAGCCTGGATGGATCCAGACAGGGCCTCTCTGGAGAAAAGGCTCATATTAATCTAAGTAAGCCAACCAGGAAACATCATGGAGATGCAGGAATGATTATGAGCTGAAAGGAGGGGAAGCTTCCAGGCTGATTCATGACTTGGGCTCCTCGATGGGAATGGAGGGGGACGTGAGGAGCCCCGAAGAGGAGGGTGAGGCAGGGAGCGGGGGAGGCCTGTCACTCTCGCCAGGGCTCTGTGGTTCCACACTCGGCTGGAGGCCAGGGCAGGCTGCAGGGGGATTCATGGGGTCAGATCACAAACATCTCCCACCTCCGTGCACACACCAGACGGACTGACCACAATAACCACTGTGGGCCTCAGACCCTTGGGCACACCCAGACACAGACCCACAGATGTGATCGCACACTGTCACACAGGATGTACAGTCACACCCAATGATAGACACACAACTGGACACAGACACACAAATGCTTATAATCACACACACACACACACACACACACACACACACATACACGGAGCCGAGGCTGAAAGGTTGGGATCCCAGGCCCTGGGGCCTTCCTGTTGATTTATGACAGTTTGGTGAGACCAGCAGACCCGAGCTGGGAAAGACTGGTGGAGCCTCCCTTCTCCACGTCTCTGCCTCCCACCTTGCTGCCGCAACTCTCCCTCTGGGTCTCTCTCCCTCCTAGCATCTCTCCCTCCCTCCACATCTCTCCCTTTTCCTCTCTGTCTCCGGTCTCCCTCCACATGTCTCTCTCTGTCTCCGGTCTCTCCCTCCACATCTCTCTCTCTGTCTCCGGTCCCTCTCTCCACCTCTCTCTCCCTCTTTCCTCAGGCCTGGGCTGAGTAGCAGAGCCCCTGAGGGGCCAGGGACGGATGTTTCCAGCATCAGCTGGTTTCCAGATGGGGGCCCTGCCCCTCAAGGGGCCAGTGAGCCTTGCTGCCCTTCCCCACTCCCTCAGCAAACACTCAGACACACAGCAGCCCCCCAGGCCTTGAGTCAGTGGGATGGAGGGGAAGCGGCCTCTCTGCTTGGCTGCTGTCTTACCGACACACTCTCTCTGGCCAAGGAACTCTGTCTGTCTCTGACTCAGTCTCCTCCTCTGTCTTATCTCTGTCTTGTGAGCCTGTGAACTTTTCCCAAGATTCAGGAACTTGTCTCTCTGGGAAAGGGGAAAGAAAGAGCCCTGGGTCTGGGGTCAGAGAATCTGGCTTCAATCCCCTCTGGGCCATGTATTTGCTGCATGACCTTGGCCAAGTCCCTTTCCCACTCCAGGTCTCAGTTTCCTCAGCTGTAGAATGAGGGGATACCCTCTCAGGGCCTGTCAAGCGCCATCGTCTGACCCTTGTTTCTCAAGGAGTCTTTGTCCCCTCATAGCTGGTGCTTGGGGGTTTTCCCCCATCTCTCAGTGAGTCTCTGTGCCTCTGCCTCTCACGGTGCCTGGCTCAGTGATGTCACGTCTCCATCACTCTCAGCTCCTCCAGCTCAGGGCCGGGGCTGCGGAGGCCCAGGCAGGCCAGGAGGGTGATTTATCACCTGCTGGGCTGTTTTCCCATCGGAAGCGCTGGGGGTGGGCAGCCGTCAGGGCTGAGCTATGGCCCCCCTGGCCCCAAGCCCCCACACGAGCCGATGTTATTCCACAGTCTGGGACCAGCTCCCCCCTCCCGGCCACAGGCCCCAACTGGGGCTCGGCCCAGGCCAGCCCAGCCAGGGGCCAAGGGGAGGCTGGGCCCCCTCCCCACACTGGGCCTCGCCTTAGCCCCCAAGCTAGGATCGCGAAACCACAGCTCTGGAGCTGGAAGGAACTTCCAACACTATCTAATCCCCCTCCTTCCATTTTCAGAGCAGGAAACCAAGGCCAGAGCCTGGATTCAAACCCAGGTCCCCGAGAGCGGGCTGTGTCTCCTCCCTCGGGCACAAATATTAGAATTAGTGATTTAGACCCAGGACAGCCATTTGAGACCCTCTAGGCCCAGGCTCCTTCACCTTTTCTGTTAGAGGCAGCTGGAGGGAGTGGTGGCTAGGGCCCCATGCCTGGGGTCAGAGAGACCCCAACTCAGATCTGGCCTCAGTGCACCCAAGTCACTGAACCACTGTCTGCCTCATTGCCCTCACCTGTAAAATGGGGATCACAACAGCACCCACTTCCTGGGGTTTTTGTGAGGATCACATGAGCACTTTGCAAACCTTAAACAATATGTAAATGCTAGCTATCATTCTCATTACTATTATTAACCCCTTTGACAGTCTGGTGAATCCTAGGAACTACTCAGGATCGTATTCTAAAATGATAAAATACAGCGAAGGAAAGCTGACGGTGAAATGCAGTTGTCAGGTTGGGTTTTTTAATTCACAGATCCCAGGTTAAGAAGCCCCCTCTCATAGATTCTGCCTAACTCTTACTGTAGAGATGGGAACACTGCTGTCCAGAAATGGGAGAGGACTTCACCAACGTCACACGGGTGTGGCTGGGATTTGAACCCACGCTCTCAGGTCTTCCTTGGCCCAGGTCTCGTCTTCTTCCTTAGATGAGGCCTTGTCCCCCCTCCAATTAGTCTGCGCCTAGACCCCTCCTCAGGCTAGCCTCTACCTCCTTCCTCCGCTGGCCTGCGCCTCCTCGTCCTCCCTTTCTCTCCCTTCCCCCTCCTCCCCTCCCTTCTCCTCCTCTCGCTCCTCCTCCCTCTCCCCCAGGTCAGGGGCTCTTTCCCCAAAGGAGTAAAAGCTAGCACTGATTTTTCCCTGGACCTCCTGTGGCCCTTAGCCCCTTTACACCAGTGACTGACAGTCCTCCCACACACACACCACACACACACACACATACATGCTCTGCACAACCCCCCCCCCCCCCCCCGCATCGGCCCAGCCTGTGCTCCCAGGTATGGGTGGGGCTGCCCGTGGCCTCCTGTCTCTGGCTGCAGGCTTCCAGACACACACTGGCCCAAAGGGTTGGAAGGCAGCCATTTTACAGAGAAGGAAAGTGAGTCCCAGAGAGGTCAAGGGCTGCCATGCAGAGTGTTGGATTTGGAGTCCGGAGACCTGAGTTTGAATCCTGTCTCAGACACTAGCTGCGCAGCCCCAGGCCCTCTGTGCCTCAGTTTCCCCATCTGCCAGATGAATGCAGGAGGGGATTCGCTGACCCCTGAGGCCTCTTCCAGCTGGAAATCTGTGATTCTCTGAAGCTGAGATCTTGTGACTTACCCAAGGCCATACTGCGCATCAGCGGCAGAGCCCTCGGCCTCCGGACTCCTAACGCAGGGTTCTGTTCTGCACCAGACAGCGTGCCAGGCCCCGGGAGTGCCCACCAGGCTCACAGGGAGGAGCTCGCCTGGCACTGCCCGTTGGCACAGGCCATCCTGCTCCCACCCAGCTCCAAGAGAAAATGTGCCCTGGGCGCTGCAGGCTGGCTCTGTCCCCCTCCCCCATCTTGTTAACAATAACAACAACAACAAAAATAATAACTATATTAGAGAAACACGCAGCATAGGGGGTGGAGTGGCCGATGGCCCCGCAGCCGGGAAGTCCTGGGTTCAAGTCTTACCACCAGTACTGGCTGTGTGATCTTGGGCATGTAACTTAGGCTCTCAGCACTCCAGGGTGACAGAGAGGGTGCCAATTGGGGGGGGGATTTTCCTCACCTGGGAGTTCCCTATGACGATGAAACAAAGTTGCAATCTTTACCCCTTATCTGGCATCATCATCATATTTTACATAGCATTTTAAAGGCTACAAAACTGCTTCATATAATTCCATGTGACCCTCCCAGCAGTCCTGACAGATTTATTAGTGTTCCCATTTTACAGATGAGGAAACAGAGGCTTTCTCAGAAAAGGGAAGTGACTTGTTTAGGGTCACTCCTCTGGGAAGTATTCAAGGTGGGATTCTGTGGTCATCTGGAAATCCCTGTGATTCTGGAGGGCTCATCTTTCTCCACCCAGGAAGCCGTTCACGGCCTAGTCATGCCCCCTCCTTCTGCCTGCCCTGCCCCTCTTCTGGGAGCCCCCGCATGGACTGTCATCTTCACCTCCCTGGGAAGGGCCCTTGGGGTGGGGATGAGGACGGCCGTAGCTTTGGGAAGTCGGGGCCTGTGCTTTGCTCAAGGACTGGAAGCTGGGCACTTATAGGGAAAGACAATCTTCCCTTGCTCCAGAAAAGCAGAAGTCAAGCTGCCCCACGCTTTGGGGGCAGGCCCCTACACCCCCTTTCTCAGTCTTGCCCTTCCCCGCTCCAGGTTCCTCCAGGGGCCCCAGTGGGCAGACATGTCAGCTCCAGACCCCAGGGTCCTCTCCTCCATCATTCTGGAGAGAATTCAATTCAATGAACATTTGTTAATGAAGCCAGGCCCGAGTTATACAGAGAAAACAACCTTCGAGAAGTCAAGCTTCCACCCTACCAGGGGCGGAGGGCACCTGCCTGCATACACTCACAATAAATGAAGGTAGAGCATGGAGGGGGCAAAGGAGGGGATCCCAGAGAGCGCTCCTGGGAGCACAGCTGGGAAGGAAGGGCCGGAAGGCTACTGGAGGAGAGATGCCCCTTGAAGACAGGGGTCCGTAGAGGACAGGGTACGTTCCAGGCACAAGGCTGAATTATACAAACTCAAGGAGGTGGGAAATGGGATGTTCTATTTAGGGGAACTAGCTGCTTGCACAGTCCAGCTGGAATCCGTGCTGGGCATCGAGCTGAGGCCCCTGGCTATCACCCACATTTAGGGAATGACAGATACAAGCATTATCTGATGCCCTCAGAGTCAGACTCCGGGGTCGCGACAAGAGTCAAACAGAGACACCGAGCCTGGGTCTTCCACGAAGGCTCCCAGGCTCGCACCCGGGCCACGTGGGCCCAGAGGCCTTTGGAAGTCAGGCCTGCCCCCGCACAACAAGGGCGTCACCTAAGGGGCAGCCAGGCTGTGGAGCGAGCTCTGGGAGTCAGCTGCAGAGGGGATGATGGTGAGCTCGGGCTGAATCCTCAGTGACTAGTGCCCATCTCCAACTGGATGAGGTCCCAGAGCATCTCTGACTCAAGTTCAAGATGGAATTCGTTATCTGTCCTCCCCAGCCCTCCGCTCTTCCTGCCTTCCCCACTTCTACCAGGGTACCACCACCGCCTTTCTTCCGCTCTCCCACGGCCTGACCTTGGTGTTCTCTCCGATGCCTCACTCTCTCTCATCCCCCATGTCCAAGCAGTGGCCGAGACTTGTCCTTCCTGCCTCCATAACAGCTTCCCTATCCGGTCCTTTCCTCTATGTTCATAGAACCATTGTCACCTCAGCGGAGAGGCACTGACAGAGGCAGGGAGGTACAACGGGAGGAATCTGGACTCTGTGGCCAGAGGAGACGGGTTCAGATCCCACTCCTGATACTGTCTGTATAACTCCAGGTGAATTGCTTAACTTTTCAGTGCCTCAGTTTCCTCCTCTGTAACATGAGGGGGGTGGTACTAGATGGCCCCTGAGGGCCCTTCCAGGCCCAGCTCTGTGATTCTGTGGTCCCTCAAAGATTAGGCAGTCCCTAGGCAGACTAGGAAGCCGTCCACATGAGATGAGGTACGCCCATGAGCCAGCTCATACGGGCTCAGGAAGCCAATTGTTAAATTTTGAGCATGAGTATTTCCATCTCAGAAATTGGCCAACACGACCAATCAGGTGCCTTGCCTAGACTAAAGAAAGTAATGGAGAAAATGTCAGTGATGCCTGTGCAGCTTTAAAGTGTATTGTGAGTATGCTTTCTCCCCTCTGGAGAGCCAGTTAAATATTTACCAACAGGCCCCTGAATGTGTTAATCTATTGCAGGGTCTATAACTTCTGAATTAAATCTTTGAGTGGGAAGGTACCACGAAGGCCACGGAATCGCACCCAGACCTGACCACAATCCCCTCTATAGAGCCCCTGGCCAAACGGTGGCCAGCCTCTGCTTGAAGACCTTCAGTCAGAGGAGCTCACTACCTTTCAGGCAAACCATGCCACTTTGGAGCAGCTCTCAGTGTTAGGAAGATTTTTCATGCACGCAAACCTCTGCAACTCTCTCTTCTTCCCCCAACCCCCCATCAATCCTGATTCTGTCCTCTGGAGCCCAGCCCTTCAGATGCTCGAAGGCAGAAATCGTGTTCTGCCTGAACCATCTCTTCTCCAGGCTAACCACCCCTGTCTCCATCTGCTCCTCCCATGACGTGGCTGCTTCCTCCGGCCGCCCTTCAGCTTATGCACATCCTTCCTGAAACGTGGCACCCACCCAGAGCTGAGCACGGTGCTCCAGATGGAGTCGGCTGCAGATGGGGACAACAAGAGTTTCACCTCCGGGGAGTCCTTAGTGCAGCCAGAGATCGTAGTCACTTCTTTCAATCAATCAGAAAGGGTTGTTGGGGAGATGGGAGGGAGAGCTAGGTAGCTCAGTGGACAAAGCACTGACCCTGGAGTCAGGAGGACCTGAGTTCAAATCCAGCCTCAGACACTAGACACTTACAGCTGTGTGACCTGGGCAAATCACTTAACCCAGTCACCTAGCCAAAAAAAAAAAGGGGGTTATTGGCTGCCGTCAGCTTGCAGGCTCCTAGAATCTCCACGTGAACTGCCCTGGAGCTGTGTCTTCTTCACCTCTGTTAAACTGTTGACTTTTGTTAAGTTGATTTTTGGGCCCTAGTAGTTGTACTTTACATTTATCTTGTTAAATTCAGCCCGTGGAGATTTCTTGGCTCCCAATGGTCATCCACTGGGCCAGCTTCTAGCTTCCTTCTCCTAGATCCCCGTCCTTGTTGAATTGAACGGAGCCTATGTCCATTATGGAAGGGTTAAACAGCAAGAGCGTAAGCACAGATCACTGGGGCACTCCACCGGAGAGTCCAAATGGAGCCGCGAGTCACCGCCAAGAATTCCAGCTCCACAGGGGCTGGGCCATGGTGGCGCCATCTTTGGGGTTGTCATTCAGCTGGTTCTGAATCCACCCAGCTATACTCTTGTCCACTCTCCATGTCTCTGTCTCGTTCACAAGGGGAGCACGAAAGTTTGTCAGCCATCCTGCTGAAGCCATCGTGGCCTTCTCCAAGAATCTTCAGGTGCGCGTGCCCTTGGGAAGGCCCACGTTTGATGCCCTGCCCCCTCTCTCCACAGGCCTCGTGGAGAAGGGGTTATCTCTGACCCTCAGTTTCCTCCTCACTCAAACTGGGACTCCCTGTTACGGGGGTTGCTGGGAATAAAGAATTTTGGAAGCCTTGAAGCCTGCAAAAATGGGGACCATACATAGGTCTGGGGGTCAAGGGCACAGGAGAGGATCCACAGAGTCTGAGGGAAGCTCTGCCAGCTGAGAGGGGGCCCTCCCCCCCTCTAATACGGGGCTGGGGAGCGGCTCAGAGGTGGGGGGCCCCTTCTCCCCCATCTGATGCAGGGGCTGGGCAGCAGGCTAGAAGTGGGGGGCCCCTTCTCTCCCATCTAATGCGGGGGATGGGGAGTGGCTCAGAGGTGGGAGGCCCCTTCCTCGCCCCCATCCAATACAGGGGCAGGGGAGGGGCTCAGAGGTGGGGGGCCCCAGCAGTATCCTTGCTCTCCCCTTTCATCTGGGCACTTCAGAGAAGCCTGTTTGACCACATGTCAACTGCTTGCTGGCGAGGGGCCACGCCTGCAGCCCCCATAGCCGCCCCCCAGCCTGGCCTTCCTTTCCTGTGTCACTGACGGCTCACTGTCAGCGCTCAGCGGGGCCACCTGCCGGGCCCCCCACCCAGGGCCCGATGACAGAGCCCATCTCTCAGGGCCTGGTGCTCACAACTGCTCCGTGGCTGGGGGGAGGAGCAGAGTCGGGAGACGAGAGAAAAGTCAGGGGCCCTTGGTCAGCTGGACGGCCCCCCGTGGGCCTCAGAGGCTTGGAGGGTCCTACAGCCAGAGCCAGGCCCAGAGGCCATTAGTGAGGGTCAGTGACTTGCCCAAAGTCACATAAGTGCTTAATTGCAGAGCCAAGATTTGAACCCAGGCCCTCTGACTCCAGAGCTGTGTTCTCATTCCCCCACGAGAGAAAGTGGGAAAGGTAACTGTGTGAGGAAAACCCACCCAGACTGGGAGTCCGAGGGCCTGGGTTCGAGAACGCAGCTCCAACATCTACTCGCTGAGTGACTGGAGGCGAATCATTGCCTCCTAGTTTTCGTTTCTCTCTCTGTAAAACAGGGGGCTGATCCCCAGGCTGCCGACCCCCTGGGGCTGCTCTGAGCGGAGGGCCATGTCACTGCAAGCTAAACCACACATCTGGGCCCAGCCAGGTAACATCTGGATAAACACCCGGTGCTGGGGGCTAGGAGGGGCCTGGGAAGGGGCTGGAGGTCAGGGGAGGGGCACGACTGGCCAGGCCCCCCTTGGGTCCCCCAAACACCGCCCCTGTCTTTGGGGGGATCACCCCCATTTGGGCCTCAGCTCTCCTCTGACTCTAGTGCTGATCTCCTGGTCCACCAGGGCAGAGAGAAGGGCAGAAGCTGGGGAGTGCCTTTCCCCCGGGGGCTCAGGCCCCAGGGCCCCCAGGAGGATGGAGCAGGGGGAGTCAATGCAACCTGCATTTATTGGGACCTTACTTTGTGGGAGGAGAGAGAGACAGAGACAGAGAGGAGGGAGGGAGGGAAAGAGAGACACACAGACAGAGACAGAGAGAAGGAGGGAGGGAAAGAGACAGAGAGAAGGAGGGAGGGAGACAGAGACAGAGAGAAGGAGGGAGGGAGACAGAGACAGAGAGAAGGAGAGAGGGAGAGAGACAGAGACAGAGAGAAGGAGGGAGGGAGAGAGACAGAGAAAGAGAGAAGGAGGGGGGGAGAGAGACAGAGACAGAAAGGAGGGAGGGAGAGAGACAGACAGAGACAGACAGAGACAGACAGAGACAGAGAGAAGGAGGGAGGGAGAAACAGAGAGGAGGGAGGGAGAGAGAGACAGAAAGATAGAAAGGAGGGAGAGAGAGAGAGAGAAGAGAAAGTGAGACAGAAGAGAGGAGGGAGAAAGAGGGAGAGGAGAGAGAGGACAGGAGAGGAGAGACAGAGACAGAGACAGAGTGCCCAAGGTCACACAGCATGAAGCCGTGTTATGACCCAGTGGGTCAGAGCTCCCTTGGGGAGCTTCCACTAAACGGGGGACTTTAGGAGGGGAGCCTGGGCAGTCAGTGGTTGGCACAGAGGAGGCGGAGGACCCCGAGCCGAGGGACCAGAGTCTCCCTTGTGGGGCAGCCATAGATCCTGGATCGGGGAGTGAGGTGTAAGGAGCCTGGGAAGGGAAGAACAGGTTGGGAAGGGCATCGAATGCCAAGCAGAGGAGATGGAAGCTGATGCCCCAGGGGCTGGCTCTGGCAGCTGGGAGATGGGGAAAGGCCAGAGCCCGGTCCAGGTCCTAGATCCCGGGCTGGAAGACCTCCCGGGCCATATAGTCCCACCCTATTTCACAGATGAGGCGAATGAGATGAAGTGACTTGCCCAAGGTGGCACAGGTCAGCTTCTAGGGTCATAGATTTCAAGCTGGAAGGAGCCTTCCAGCCTCACCCTCTCATTTTCAGTTAAGGGACTTGCCCAAGGTCACACAGAACTTCCTGCCTCCAAGGGCAGCTCTCCTATTCTAGCTGTCTTATCAATGCCCCAGACGGGGGCATGGGGCCCTCTAGCCTGGGGTCCTTCCTAGGGCCTCTCAGGCCTATTTAGAGGCCTGGAAAGGTACCGGGCAGCTGGGTGGTACAGTGGATGGAGCTTCGGGCCTGGAGTCAGGAAGACCCGAGTTCAAACCCAGCCTCAGACACTTACTAGCTGGGTGCCTGGGCAAGTCACTTCTCCGTTGGCCTCAGTTTCCTCAGGCGTAAATGAGCTGGAGAAGGAAATGGCCAAGAAAACCCCAAGCGGGGTCTCAGAGGGTCGGACACCACTGACCAGCACAAAGAGAGGTGCCTGTCCTTGGGGGGACAGATAGATCCAGTGGACTGCCCCCCCACTCCCCCAACTGCTGGGGGGGGGGTAGGGAGGGAGAACCCGAGGCCCAGGAGTGGCCCCTTCTCTCCAACAAGGACCTGGGGAAGAGCTCTGGTTCTGCATGGGAGTACTTGGGTTTGAATCCTGCCTCTGGCCTCATTCCCTGTGTGACCTTGGTCCAGTCTCTTGGCTTCTCTGAGGGGATGGCATGACCTCTGAGGTCTCTGTCAGCTTTCACAGCCGGGGATCCATCCTGCCCCCACTCCCAGGCCTGCCCCTCCAGCTGCTTGTTTATCCAGGACTAATTAGCCTTGTGTCTGATTAGCTGTGAGCCCGCCCCCCTTCCGGAACCTGAGCCTGGGGGTCAGCAGGGGTCAGCCAGGCTCAGGACCTGCCCAGCAGGAGAGGACCAGGCCAGAGCTGGAAGCCTGCCTCCCCACCCACCCCCCAAGCCCACTTCCCCTCCCTGAAAGGGGGGCAGGACCCGACTGCTCTCTAGACCACCCCCCACCCCACCCCTGGTGATGGGGGAACAGAGGTGGAGGGTGGGACAGGTCCACGCCAGGAGAGCCAGAGATTTGTAGCAGGGGACCCCACTGAGGATAGGGAGGAGCCTGGGGAGAAGGGGAGCAGGGCAGTTATAGAACGGAGCCTGTGAGAGCTGGGAATGAACCTAGAACAGAAAATATCTGAGATGGAGCTTAGAACAGGGGATGGCAGGGCTGGGAGGGTCTTAGAACAGGGGATGGAAGAGCTAGGAGGGCCTTAGAACAGGGGGATGGCAGGGCTGGGAGGCAGCTTAGAACAGGGGATGGCAGGGCTGGGAGGGAGCTTAGATATCCCTCAAGCTGAGGGAGGAGACCACGACCCAGGGCCTCAGTTTGCCGGGTCCGTGCTCCTTTCTCCCCCGGATTCGGAGCCTGGGCAGCCCCAGAGCCCAGGAGGGCTTCTCCTCACATTGTTTCCTTCCCAGGAGCTCAGCCTCCTTCTCCCTGCTGAAGCCCCTTGGGCTCAGAGAGCTCTTTCCACGGGCTCCATGCGCCCCCTGGTGGACATCAGAGGAGTTGCCAGGGCTCTGGAGACACCAGAGCTGGGATCCAGGCAATGGTGATTTCAAGCTGCGAGGGTCCTTAGACGCCTCATCCAGATGTCTACATTATACAAAGAGGGAAGGAGAGACCAGAGAGGAGAAGGGTTGAGGCTCCCAGGGCCTGAGCCTTGGGGTTTTGGGGAAGAGGGTGTGACCCCAGTACCTGGCACACACAACCCCAATAACCAAATGCTTGGTGTGGCCCCCTCCCCCGCATCATAGCCTGGGCTGCCCTGGGCCCCCAGGGGCTGCATGAGGAGCAGAGCTGTCACTGCTCCCCCTTCCTGCCGGAGCTGCCCAGGGCTGATGCCCGCTTACCCTGTGGAGCTCCCCGTGGCACAGCGCCCAGTATGCAACAGGTGCTTAATAAATGCTTGTGGCCCACCAGTAAAAAGCCCGGTCTGGCCCTACCCACAGAGGATCCACCCGTGGGCGTTCCCTGGGGCTTCGCTGGCCTGGCACCCACAGCTCCTCCCCTGTCTGATGGGGCCCCCTGGATCCTGCCCCTGGCGCATCACCCCGACCCACAGACTCCAAGGGCTTCAGGCCGGGGAAGGAAGGAGAGAAGCAAAGAAGGAAACATCAGCATGCGCTCCAAGCCGGGGACGGTGCCAGGCGCTTGACAAACATTCTCTCATCTGCTCTTCACAACCCTGGGAGGAAGGTAGCGCCATTTTGCCATTGAAGAAACTGAGGCAGGCTGCTGTTAAGTGACTTGCCCAGGGTCACCCAGCTAGCAAGTACCTAAGGCTGGATTTGAACTCAGGCCCAGCGCTCTAACCACTGGGCAACCCAGCTTG
The DNA here is from genome assembly GCF_003287225.1 of Phascolarctos cinereus. NCBI lineage: Eukaryota > Metazoa > Chordata > Mammalia > Diprotodontia > Phascolarctidae > Phascolarctos > Phascolarctos cinereus. Next base: position 722,331,595 of record NW_027555847.1, on the reverse strand, counting down.
ACATCCCAGATCCCCTTCACCTCACAGTTTCTCCACCCTCTGGGATGTTGGAAACCTGGCCTCGTGGGGGAGACCCTCCACCCCCAGCCGTCGGCCCTCTGCGTCATACGCTTTGCCGAGGCACCCCGTCTTTTTCATGTCCCTGATCAGGTTCTCATCAGCTCCTGTCTGGACTTGTGTTTGAGCCTTCCCCTTGGTCTCCCGCCTCATTGTCCCCCCTCTAATCCTCCCTCTTTGAGCTGCCACAGTGATTTTCCTACAGCGCAGGGATGGCCCTATCACTCAAGAAATTCCCTCGGCTCCCTAGTACCCCCAAGGTCAAACAGCAGACACTTAATAGTGATTGGTTGACCTGCCCCTCAGTCAGTCAACAAACATCTATTAAGGGCCCATGACCTGGATCTCTGATGTGCCTCCTCCCCTGAGCTCTGGCCCCCTCCCTCTGCCTCAGTCCTCCCAAGCCCATCTCCATCTTCCCTAGTCTGAGTCTCATGCTCCTGTCTTCATCTTGACCCCATAGTGACCAGCTGAACTTGTGAAAACCCTTTCCTCCCGGGCCCCCTGTCCCCTCCCCCTTTTGCTGCTCCCACCTCACCCAGTGACAGCCGTTTCACTCTTTCTGAAATGGTGGGTGGGGCCCGGAGGGCAAAGGGAGGTCAACGTAAGAGACTGGGGGGTTAGGATCTGATCCCAGAGAGAGGCAGTAGGGAGCCATGGAAGATTCCTGAGTGAGACAGTGCCATGGTCTTAGGACTGTTCGTGTGGCAGCTGTGCAGAGAATGGACTGGCATTGAAATGGCTCCTTCCCACCCCATTTGTGGACAGCTTTCCTGAAAGGCGGCCCCCAGGTCACGATGTGAGGTGCCAGGAAACAACCAGAGTCCGATGCCCCCATTTTGTAGATGGGAAAACTGAGGCCCCAAACAAGGCAGTGATTTCCCTAAGTCAGAGTCCAGGCCTCCTGACTGCAAGCCCACCTCCCCTCCCTTGCCCTGAATGTTGGACGTGGAATGAGGAAGCCTTGGATTCAGGTCCTCCCTAAACACTTTCTGGCTCTGGGGTCCTGGGCAGGCCGCTGGGCTTCAGTTTCCTTCTCAGCAAAGTAAACAAAGTAAACCCCTCCAGGATGTGTGAGCGTGTGCACACGTGTGTGTGTGTGTGTGTGTGTGTGTGTGTGTGTGTGTGTGTGTGTCCCCTTACAAACTCGGCACTCACTCACACCCTGGCCCACACCCTGGCCCCGGCTCCCCATTCAGGTGCGCTGAGGCGGGACCCCTCCCCCCCCACCCTCGCTTCACTGCTCTCCTAAGAGGGAGGGCCGGGCCACTTGGGGCCCAGGCCTGGAGCAGGCCGGGAGGAGGGGAGGGCAGGGGAAGGGTCAGTGCCGGGTCAAAGGGCTGCAGGCTGGAGGTTCTGGATATTGGGGGGCAGAGGATGAAAACTCAGCTGACCCCACGGCACGCTGAGCTCCAGCCCTCATGAGCTGACTCCCTGATGCCATGGCCCCAGCGCTGGAGTGGACTTCAGAGGACAGCCAGGCCCCTGCCCCTCCCTCCTCTCCTTGCACACTTCCAGAGACAGGGTACTCATTACCTACCTTGGTGGGCCATTCCATAGTTAGGCAGGCAGCTCTGATCCTTAGTAAGCTCTCCCCCATTCTGAAGCCTTCCTGTCCCTGTAAACAAGAGCGTTAAGGGGGCCTCCAGCACCAGAGCCTTCAGGGATCAGAGACAGGCATGTCCAGACAGCAAGAGCTCAGGACTCTGCGAGAGATTCTGAGCTATCTCCACTGATATCGCGTTTGTCCACAATCACTCACAGCCCCCCAAGAGCCTCTGAGTTGCTTGAGAGCCCCCAGCTACAGTACCCGGTACACCGTAGGTGCTTAATCGATGCGTGTTGACTTGACTTCAGGAGACTAAGTTACCTGCTGGCCAGGCTGGGATCTGATGGCGATGGTGGTGGGCAGGGCTGGGGGAGCAAGCTGTGGGAGCTAGCTGGGCCGTGTAACCACCCAAGGACCTTCTGTGGGTCCACAACATGGGAGGCAGAGACCAGAGCAGAGACCATCCAAGACGTAGCAGGACCCGGGCTTTCAGACACCCACAAAGTGGAGCAGAGGCGACCTGAGGCCCAGGCCCAGCCATGGGCTACTCCCCCCTTTCTACACCTCTGTTTCCTCATCTGTGAAATGATGGTTGGACCCAATGGCCTCTAATGCTGGGCGCCTACAAGCTGCCGTGTGCCCCAGGGTGGGCGTTTGTCTGGGCTGTGGTTTCCTCCTCTAAAAAATGGAGACAAACTATTCCCTGCCCCCCTCGCAGGGCTGGTGCGTGGATGCCCTGAGATCCCAGGACCAGTGAGTCTAAGGCAGTGTGGCCCAGTGGGAAGGGTTCAGGACTCAGAACCAGGGGAGCAGAGTCAGACTCCTGGGCCTGCCACTTGCTACCTGAGAGACCTTAGGCCTCAGTTTCCTCACCTGTAAAATGGGCTCTCTCCTCTCTGTGGTGCCCGCCTCGTGGGATGGGGATAAGTGAGTCTCAAACAAGGCAATTACTTTAGAAATTTTAGAGCTTTATGGAAATGTCAGTTGTTATTATTATCTAGTCCAATCCCTTTGTTTTCTAGATGAGAAACTGAGGCCCAGAGAAGACAAGGGACTTGGCCAAGGTCACACAGCAAGTAAGGACAGCGCTGGGCCTAGCACTCTGAGTCAAAATCTCAGTTTCTTACCACTGAACCCTCAATATCACTACTATGGATCAAAGATTCCTGGGGCCTGGAGCAGGTGTGAGGTGATTGGGGGAGGGGAGAATGGGGGAGCAGAGGGGGTGGGGGCTGGGGAGCAGGCAGGAAGCCGGCAGGGGGTGAGGTAAGGGGGGGGTCAGACTAGGGACCAGGCCTCCCATTCCTGACCCTAGCCCCAGGCTTGTTTGTCAAAGAGGAGGAGGGGGCTTCCCCAGCCCCACTTACGGCCCCCCTAATGATCCGGAAGCGGCAGCCACCTGGGCCAGCCAGGCACAAAGGACGGGATGTGAGGGCCTGAGCCCTGTCAGGGGCTCTATGGGCCTTGGAGAGATAGCGATCACGGGCTCCCAGCGGGACAATGGGCCAGCCCGGTGAGGATGAGCTCTGAAGGAGCCATCCGTCTTGTGGGGACAAAGCCCATGTCACATCCCCGGCAGGTCAGCGGCTGATCACCTGAGGCCAGCCACGAGAGGAACAGCCCCCACCCCCCCACCCCCCCACCCCAAAAAGGAATCGGAGCCAAGCATCCTGGGCCCAGGGGCGCTAGGGAGAGGCAGGGCAGGGCCGTGGGGCTGGCTCACACCCCAGCCCTTCCTTGGCAGCTACGGGACTTTGGACAGGTTAAGGCTCCTTCCTGGGCCTCAGTTTTTCTGCCTGTAAAATAAGAGGGTTGGGCCCAATGACCTCTGCGGTTCCTTCCAGGTCTGGCCATTCTATCTAGTCTGTGCTCCTAGGGAGCTGTAAGAGACCATAGAGACCACCAAGTCCATTTCACAGATGTGGAAACTGAGTTTAATGCCCATTCCAACACGGGTCTGGCATTCCAGATTCTAGGTTCTAAGGGTCCTTACCAGATAGGAACTCTCTTCTGAGGCCCCTCCCAACTCTGGTATTCTCTGTTCTAAGAGGACAGAGCTCTGCCATCCCCTGTTCTAAGGCCTTTCCAGCCCTGAAGGTCTACAATCCCTACATCTTCGGGTCAGTACCCCCCCCACTTCAGCCCTGCTTAGGGAAGCCTTGACCCAAGCCATCCCAGGGCCCGACCTTGGAGGCAGGACGCTCTCAGAGAGGCTCCAGACTCTGCCAGTCACTAATTCGCCCGTAATCCTAGAGAAGTCCTTTCATCTCTCTGAGCCCCAGTTTTTCCATCAGTCAGATGGGGATTATCCTGGTTCTCCTACCCTCAGGATAATGCAGTGGGGCTATCCCTGTAATCCTGAGAGTGGGATGGATAGAAACCACTGTTATTCTTGCTTTTCAGGGCTCCCATCCCCAAGTCTGGCCCAGGGCTCTTCTGTACTGTCCCCTGGGCTCTAGATGGTTCTGCCCCACCCAATAGAGCTGTGACTGGTTCTAGGAGGTTCTGAGTCCAGCCCAGCCCATCCCCATCAAGGAGAACCTGGCTAAGTGCAGAAAGATCGGTCCCCAGAAGGCCCAGGAGATACAGAGTGGTGCTGGGGCCATTTCTGCAGGAGGGTGAGAGGTGGGTGGATGGGGCAGGGGCTAGCCTCTGCCTGACCACTAACATGCTGTTTCTGTCTCTCTTTCTCCCTCTCCACCTCCTTCCCTCTCTTTCTCACTCTCTGTTTCTCTCTGTCTCTCTCCCTCTTTCTGTCTCTGTCTCCCTTTCTCTCCTTCCTTCTCTCTCCCCCCTCCCCTCTCTCCCTCTCCTCTCTCTCCCCCTCCTCTCTCCTCTGTCTCTCTCCCCCTCCCCTCTCTCTTTCCTCTCTCTCCCCCTCCTCTCTCCTCTCACTCTCCCCTCTCTCTCCCTCTCCTCTCTCTCCCCCTCCTCTCTCCTCTGTCTCTCTCCCCCCTCCCCTCTCTCTCTTTCCTCCTCTCCCCCTCCTCTCTCCTCTCACTCTCCCCTCTCTCTCACTCTCCTCTCTCTCCCCTCCTCTCTCCTCTGTCTCTCTCCCCCTCCCCTCTCTCTCTTCCTCTCTCTCCCCTCCTCCTCTCCTCTCACTCTCCCCTCTCTCTCCCCTCCTCTCTCCTCTGTCTCTCTCCCCCCCTCTCTCTCTCTCCCTCCTCCTCTCTCTCTCTCTTCCCTCTCCCTCCCCTCTCTCTCTTTTCCTCTCTCTCTCTCCTCCCTCTCTCCTCTCTCTCTCTTCCCTCTCCCTCTCCTCTCTCTCCCCCTCCTCTCTCCTCTGTCTCTCTCCCCCTCCCCTCTCACTCTCCCCTCTCCTCTTTCCCTCTCTCTCCCTCCTCTCTCCTCTGTCTCTCTCCCCCCCTCCCCTCTCTCTCCCTCCTCTCTCTCCCCCTCCTCTCTCCTCTCACTCTCCCTCTCTCTCCCTCTCCTCTCTCCCCCTTCCTCTCTCCTCGTCTCTCTCCCCCTCCCCTCTCTCTCTTTCCTCTCTCTCTCCCTCCTCTCTCCTCTCTCTCTCTTCCCTCTCCCCCTCCTCTCTCCTCTCACTCTCCCCTCTCTCTCCCTCTCCTCTCTCTCTCCTCTCTCCTCTGTCTCTCTTCCCTCTCCCTCTCCTCTCTCTCTCACTCTCTCTCCTCCCCTCCCTCCCCTCTCTCTCTCCCTCCTCTCTCCTCTGTCTCTCTCCCTCCTCTCCTCTCACTCTCCCTCTCTCTCCCTCCTCTCTCTCCCCCTCCCCTCTCTCTCTTTCCTCCTCTCTCTCCCTCCTCTCTTTCCCTCTCTCTCTTCCCTCCCCTCTCCCTCTCTCCCCCTCCTCTCTCCTCTGTCTCTCTCCCCCCCTCCCCTCTCTCTTTTCCTCTCTCTCCCCCCTCTCTTCCTCTCTCTCTCTTCCCTCTCCCTCTCCTCTCTCTCTCACTCTCTCTCCTCCCCTCCCTCCCCCTCTCCCTCTCTCCCCCTCCTCTCTCCTCTGTCTCTCTCCCCCCCTCTTCCTCTCTTCTTTCCTCTCTCTCCCCTCCTCTCTCCTCTCTCCTCTTCCCTCTCCTCTCCCCTCTCTCTCCCCCTCTCCTCTCTCTCCCCTCCTCTCTCCTCTGTCTCTCTCCCCCCTCCCCCTCTCTCTCTTTCCTCTCTCTCCCCCTCCTCTCTCCTCTCACTCTCCCTCTCTCTCTCCTCTCCTCTCCCCCTCCTCTCTCCTCTGTCTCTCTCCCCCCTCCCCTCTCTCTTTCTCTCTCTCTCCCCCTCCTCTCTCCTCTCACTCTCCCTCTCTCTCCCTCTCCTCTCTCTCCCCCTCCTCTCTCTCTGTCTCTCTCCCCCTCCCCTCTCTCCTTCCTCTCTCTCCCCCTCCTCTCTCCTCTCTCTCTCTTCCCTCTCCCTCTCTCTCTTCCCCCTCCTCTCTCCTCTGTCTCTCTCCCCCCTCCCCTCTCTCTCCCTCTCCTCTCCCCTCCTCTCCTCTCACTCTCCCTCTCTCTCCCTCTCCTCTCTCTCCCCCTCCTCTCTCCTCTGTCTCTCTCCCCTCCCTCTCTCTCTTTCCTCTCTCTCTCCCTCTCTCCTCTCTCTCTCTTCCCTCTCCCTCTCCTCTCTCTCCCCCTCCTCTCTCCTCTGTCTCTCTCTCCCCCCTCCCCTCTCTCTCTCCCCTCCCCCTCCTCTCTCCTCTCACTCTCTCCCTCTCCCCTCCTCTCTCCTCTCCCTCTCCTCTCTCTCTCCTCCTCTCTCCTCTGTCTCTCTCCCCCCCTCCCCTCTCTCTCTTTCCTCTCTCTCCCCTCCTCTCTCCTCTGTCTCTCTCCCCCCTCCCCTCTCTCTCTTTCCTCTCTCTCCCCCTCCTCTCTCCTCTCACTCTCTTCCCTCTCCCTCTCCTCTCTCTCTCACTCTCTCTCCTCCCCTCCCTCCCCCTCTCCCTCTCTCCTCTCTCCTTCTGCCTCACAGACCCCCAAACTGCTGTGATAAATTCTCAAATCCCACAGCTTTCCCACAAGCTATAAACGTGAATTAGGCCCCCCAAAACAACAACATCAACAATAGAAATGGAAACAATCCTTGAAGAACAACCTTGTGGCGTGTCAGTGACCAGGGTGGGCTCTTCTTTGTAGAGGTGGGGGACTATGGGTGTGGAATGGGGCAGGCGCTGTGGGACTTGCTGGATTGTTCTTCCTGGGGAGGAAAGGGAGGACAGATACACTCAGAAATGCTGGAGGGGCTGATCTGGCAAGTGAGGCAGAGGGGAGAGAAGGCCTGAGAGGAAATCCTGCCTTGGATCTCACTAGCTGTGTGACTCTGGGCAAGTCGTGTAACCTCTGGCTTCCTCAGTTTTCTCACGTGGGTTGTTGTGAAAAGCAAGTGAGATACTCTTTGTAAAGCATTTAGCACACTGCCTGGCACACAGTAGGCACTTAATAAATGCTTGTTTCATTCCTAAACTTAGAGCTAAAAGGGACCTTAGAGAGCCCCATTTTACAGATGAGGAAAGTGAGGCCCATTGAAGGGAAGGGAACCTGGCCAAGCCCAAGGCTTTGGAACAAGGCAATGACAGCAGCCTACCCTGTGTCCTTTAACTACAAATCCAAGGAGGTTTCCGGCGCACCCAGAATCTCCCCACGGTCTCATTTCCTTCCACTCCTCCCAGGTCCACCAAAGCCCAGAGGCCTGACTCCTCCACCCCAAGGCAGCCCTGCCAACATCCGGAGACCGAGTCCCATAGTGCTCTCTCAAGGTCCAGACCCCCCCAAGCGTCCCCTGCCCACCCAGGGCAGAGAGGCTTGGCTTGGCTTGGGGCACAGGTGGGTCTACAGGCCATGGGGAGGGGCTCTGCTCCCCCGTGCTCCCCCACCTCCTTCCCTGTTTCGGTTGCCCCTTGGGTCTGGGCAATGTTACAAGGGGTTTTTTTTGTTTGTTTGCAATAATGCTATGAGGGAAGCAGGACAAATATTACAGAGCAGGGTCACACAGTTTGTTAATGACAGAGCTCAAAGCCACAGTCCTCGACTCCAGGACAGTGAGACTCCCCCACAAAGGCCCATAGCTTCCCAATCCTTGGTAACTCCATCTTTGGAGCTGGTGGTCCTGAGCTGGAGATAGTCGGCACATGGCAGCACTCTGCTGGCCTTCCGTAGAACTGCAAGCATTGGTTTTCCCCTGGACCTCCCCGTTCTCCCAAGACACTTTGCTTCTTCTGGAGTCAGCTCCCGAGGGAGGCCCCGGAGAGGCTCCTCTGGGTGCGAGTCACAGACTGGGGACCAGCCTCCCATCTCTCCAAAGCCGACTTTCCTAGCTGGCCTTGAACGGCCTCCCCAGATCCAGCCCCCTCCCATCTTCCAGGGCCTTAGAGCCACCCCACCCCACCCCAGCCCACCACGTCCATCTCTCCCGCTGACTCTGTGGGGACCTGGGACCAGTCACACATCTCTCAACTTCAGTTTTCCTATCTGTACATGACGGAATTGAGTTTAATGATCTCCAAGAACCTTTCCAGCTCTGAAATTCAATGATATTAGGAATCAGGAAGCCTAAGGTCTAGCCTCTACCTGGCTATCAACATGCTGTTTCTGTCTCTGTCTCTTTCTCCCTCTCCCACCCTCCTTCTCTCTCTTTCTCGCTCTCTGTTTCTCTCTGTCTCCCTCTCTCTGTCTCTCTCCATCTCCCTTTCTCTCCCTTCTTCTTCTTCTTCTTCTTCTTCTTCTTCTTCTTCTTCTTCTTCTTCTTTCTTCTTCTTCTTCTTCTTCTTCTCCTCCTCCTCCTTCTTCTTCTTCTCCTTCTTCTCTCTCTCTCTCTCTCTTTCTCTCTCTCTCTCCCCCCCTCCCCCTCTCCCTCTCTCCTCCCTCCTTCTGCCTCATAGACCCCCAAACTGCTGTGATAAATTCTCAAATTCTCAGGGATTTATCTGCCAGGAAAGAATCTCCATGGGTAAATGTACAAAAAGCCAGTCAGAAACACCCTTGCTCTAGAGAACAGGGCGAAGCAGTTGGGGAGCATGGAGGGACATTGGAGATCCAGTCCCTTCTTTCATGGGGAGGGACACTCCCAGGTAGTAAGTGGAATTGCACCTGAGGTGGTTCGACCAGCACTGCAACCAGGACTAAGTGAATGGGGCTTCTTCTAAGGCTGCCAATATCAAAGGGTACATTTCCTTGGATGGGTTCCTTCCCTGCTGAGCCATAGTGCTCTCTGATAATGCAGAATTCAAAAGGCTATTGAGCTGATAGAATGGGGGCACTGGTGGTAAATAACTCATGTAAACCATAAATGAGGTTTTGAAACTCCCTGGGCTGTCTTCAGCCAATAATTGCTCCCCACCTCGCTAAGCCCCATGACCTTTGGCCCTCTCAGTACTACCAAGTTATCGCCCTCTCCTTCCAGGATCCAGGAGGCAAGAGAAAGGGGTAAAAGGGCACGAAAGAACATGGAACACATCCCCCACCCCCAGCCCCTAAACACCCAGTGACACCATTACAGTCCCATTGTATGTACGTTCAGAGAGGAGCCTGGTAGTCCCAATTCTCCCTTTCCAGATGACATAGTCCTACCAATCCTAGGGTCAGTGGTTTATTTTAATAAGCCCCCCACACCCCACCCTCACACACGCTTCCTCCCAAGCTGGAGCTTGACCCTCTCAAAGAACTGTAGCACACGATTCTGGCCCTTTCTCTGGGTAGGGCCAACTGTGTGCCTTCCCCGGGAGCCTGATGGAGCTGCCTCAGTGGTCACTAAGCCCCACAGTTTGTTCTAGGACTCATTCCTCTCCCTCCCACTCCCCTGACCTTGCCACCGGGTCCTGGGTGGGTCAGAGACCCAGGCCACCCCAAGGTCCCCGGACCTGAAAGCTGGAAGGGACCTTAGAAGCCCCTTAATCCAACCTCCTCATTTTAGAGAGCCAAACGCTCCAGGATCAGTGCTTTGGGCCACACTGGCCCTCTGCTGTGCCTGAGGATTCTCTGTGCTGACAGAAGGGGCGTCTGCTAGACCGCTCTATGGGATCTGGGACTTCCAAAGGGTGGCTCTGGGATGGCCATCTCCGAATCACACGCATGGAAGGATCCCTCCAAGGCCAATGGGCCCAGCCTATCCACGAACAAGACGCCTCCAGCTTCTGCCTGAAGACCTCCCATCATGGGGAAGCCCTTCCAGTGGGGCAGCTCTCATCTCCTCCAGACCCTGCCCTGTGGGCCCAAGCTGTCCAGACACTTGGACAGAGCTCTCCTCTGCCCCCTCAGTCTTCTCTTCTCCAGTTCCTCCAATGGGCCCTCCTTGGTGGAGGGCACTTCTGGGCCCTTTGCCCTTCCCCAGACACATGACTACCTGTCAGAGTCCTTACTGAATAGGACGCCCAAAGCATTTGCTGCCTCTGCTCAGGGATGGGGGTGGCCCAGAGTAGTTAGAGAGAAGGCTGGGAGAGGGTCAGACAGCCATGGGCCGGGAGGAAGAAGTAGGTTTGAAGGGTGTGGCCACCCTGGAGAGGAGCTCAGGCCTTGGGCAGGATTCCCCCTCAAGGGGGCTGGAAGGCCTGTGACCACAGAGTCTTTGCCCCTCTGCCACAGAGGATGAAGTCAGCAATGAAGCCTTCCATCCGTGAAGGAAGCCAGGTCAGAGAGTCTTGGACTCTGGTGCTGGGGAGGCACAGGGGAATGGGTAGCCCTAGCTGCGGGGTATACCTCTTTCCCTATGGATCAGGGGGATCAGTCTGTGGGACCTGGGGAGGCTTGAGGAGGTGAGTCACACCAAGGGGCAGGCCTGGGCCTTTGCTCAGGTTAGGGTAGGGTAGCACTGGCCCCATGCAGGGCAGGGCAGGGGCATTAGGTGGGTTGAGGGGAGCAGTCCCTGGCCACTGCTCAGGTCAGATCAGGGGGGCATTGGCCCCAGGCAGGGCAGGGCAGGGCAGGCCAGGCCAGGCAGGGGTATTGGGTGAGCAGACGCCGGCCCCGGCTCAGCCCGCTCAGGTCAGGGGGTCTGGTCTGCCAGAGGCAGCAGATCCTGGGCAGTGAGCCTCGCCTCACGGGTCAGCGCCCGGTAGCGCCACAGTTGGATCAGCAGGAAAAGCAGCAGCAGGGCGTGGAGTAAGAGCAGGCAGAGCAGGGCGAGCTGGGCCCCCAGTGCCTGGCTGCAACCAGCCACCCCGCAGGTGGCCTGCAGCTCCTCGGGGCCCAGATAGAGCAGGAGGCGGCCCCGAAGCCGGGGGGGCCCGGAACAGCGCAGGTCCCGGTAGGCCCTGCGGTTCTGCTGCGCCCCCAGCCAGGCCCACAGGTAGGAGAGGCCACAGTCACAGTGCCAGGGATTAGCCCCCAGGTGCACCAGGCGCAGGAGGGGCAGCCCGTCGAAGAGGCCCACGGGCAGGCTGCTCAGGTTGTTGGCTTGAAGGATGACCTCAGTGGTGCTCGGAGGGAAGGCCCTGGGCAGGCCAGCCACCGTCAGGTGCTGGTGCCCACAGTCCACCAGGTCGCCAGCGCAGCGACAGCGAGGGGGACAGGCCGAGGCCCGGCGGACGGAGGCCAGCAGCAGGAGGCCCAGGGCCCAGGGTCCCAGCAGCAGCCCTGGAACAGGAGAGCCAGTAAAGGAAGGGTGGCGGCCCAGGCCCCACCCAGACTCCAAAGCCAGGGGCCCAGAAGGGACCTTCCTCTGTTAGGGACCGAGCCCCCTGCTTCACAGATGGGGAAAGTGAGGCTCCGGGAGAAGGGAAGTTGGGGTTAGAAGGGACCTTAACTAAGCCTCCATCATGATTTTAGTCCCATTTTAAAGGGACTTTTGGAACATAGAACTTAAGGCTAGAAGGGACCTTAGAGATCCTGCCCTCACTGTCTTAGTCTCACCCTCCCATTTTACAGATGAGGAAACTGAGGCCCAGAAAAGGAAAGGCTTTTAGGTCACAAGGCCAATTAGTGAGTGAATTTGGATTTGAACCCAGGTCTTTGCCTACAAATCCCACCTTACACCATTCAATTCAACCCTATAAGTTTTTATTAAACACCTTCTGCATGCCAGGCAGCGTTCTGGGCTCCTGTAGACAGAGGAGCAAAGAGTCGCTGGGGGGAGGAGAGGGGTGGTCATAGGATCCTCAGGGGGGCTAACCATGAAGAAAAATTAGAGAGAAGTCTAGAGAAGAGGAGGGAGTGCTTTCCAGGTCCTGAGCCTGTCTACATCTCTCCTCTTCTAGACTCAGTTTCCCCATCCATAACCTTCCTTCTCTACCCCCAATTCCATTTCCTTGGTAGGATGAGGGTGGGGGTTTCAAGGCCTGCTCCTGCTACCAATTCCTCCTCCCTCAGCCCATTTCCTCATCTGTAAAATGAGGGGGTTGAACCCTGTGACTTCCAAACACCCCCCGACTCCGGACATTCTGGGATTCTCAGCCTGGCCTGACAGACAGGAATGTATCAGGGGTAGGGGCTTTGGAGGTCCCAGCCCAGCCTTGGCCCACTGGACCTAAGAGAAGTGAAGCCGGGGATTGGGCCTGGGAGGAGGGCAGGGGCAGGGGCACAGAGGGCCTCCGGGAAGGAGAGAAGCATTCTCCGGAGGCCAGTCTCCTTCAAGGAGGCTAGTGATGGATGGGTCTGGAAAGGAAAAGACCCCCATTTTCCAGGACTGCAGAAGACAAACACCACCCTTCCACTCCCACCCCCACCCCAGCTCTGGTGGGGCCTGGGGCCTAGACCTCAAAAGATCCCGAATCAGCGCAGAAACCTCCCCCTTCCCACTGCCCCCCCCCAAAAACCCTCTATCATGGCCAAGGCCAGACTCACCAGAACCCATGGCCCCTGGCTGGTAGGGCAGAGCAGATAGAAGATGACAGGGGTTGGACAGGCTGACCTTCCCGAACTGAGCCCTCCCGGGTATAGTGTGGTCACTATCCCCCTCCAGGGGATAGTGGTCAGAGTAAAGCAGCCAGAGATAAGGCAGAGGCCCGCCCCTCCCAACCCATCAGCCTACAGGAAAGAGGGAGACAGCCAGTGAGGGCTGGGGCAGGGTGGGACAGGGAAGAGGGAGGTGAAAAGACAAGCCAGAAGGTGAGGCTCCATAGAAGTCCAAGATGAAGGAGGTATGTCTGGACAACGATTCACATGAAAAAGATCTGGGGGTCTTAGTGGGATGCAAGTTCAATACTAGACTGATGTGGTAGCTACAAAAACTGGGCCTGACTCTCTGTGACCCTTCCACTCTGGGCCTCAGTTTCCCCCTGTGGAAAACTAGGACATTAAAAGAGATGGTCTCTGAGAATCCCTCCTGTTTTAAGTCTATAATCTGACATGACCATAGGCATTTCTTAACCTCTCTGGGCCTCAGTTTCCCCATCTGAACAGGAGAGGATTGAACTAGGGGTGGCCCCTGAGTCCCTTCCTGTTCTAAATCCAAGATGCTAAGATCTTGTCTATGCGGCCCCCAGCTTGAGTTCCCAGAGTCTTCGTTTCCTCATCTGTAAGATGAGGGGGGTCCAATGAGATGCCCTCTGAGGTTCACTCCCAGCTCAGATCTTGGGGAGCATTTGTAGTAAAAAAAAAAAAAAACTGGAGCTCCCTCATGTAGAGCTTGGATTCTGATAAAGGCAACCAGGCCAGAGGGACAAGGCTGGGGGCTCAAGCCTGGTGGGTATAATGGGGAAAGCCACGGGCTGGCAGGAGTCAACAGACAGGATGCAGCCCTGGCTCTCCCCGCTCCTAGCAGAGTGAAGGTGGGCCTACAGCTTAGCCTCTCTGAAACATCTGTAAAATGGGCATAACCATGTTTGTAGACCTTACCCTCTTGGTGTCCTCTTGAGAAAATCCCTCCACATACTTTAAAATGCTCTAGAATTCGGAAGCATTTTTTCATCATTTGAAGGAATTGGGGGTGCTGGTCTGGGGATGAACAGGGAGCCCTCAGATTGGGTTTATTCTTCTTGGCCCCAGAAGTCCAAGAAGCAATAGTGGGAAGTGACAGGGAGGCAGGTTTAAGGTCAGTGTCTGACAAAACTTAACAAATAGCTACCCCCAAATGGCAGGGGCTCCTGAGAGGTAGTGAGCTCCCTGTGGTCAGAGGACTCCTAGCAGAGGCTAGATGGCCCCACAGCAGTCGTGGATTCTGGCCCTCCAAAGCCCCTTCCAGCTGATTCACCGAGTGACCCAGAGGGTCCCAGCCCTGAGGGGAGATGGAGCCGCTGGACAGTACCAGACCCAGCCGGATTCAGGCAGAACTAAGCCCGAATCCCCACATCGAAAATATAGAAGCGGGTGCACCCAGGGCCTCAGCCCCTCATTGTACGATGCTGGAGCTGGTGGTCTCTGGAGACCCTTCCAACTCTGAGCCGCCAAGGCTTGGGGGCCAGGGACAAGAGGAGGCATGAGGAGGGGACCCCACGGGAGGCTGCATAGGGGAGATAGAGGCGCTGAGTCAGCAGAGGCCGGTAAATGGGGTTTCCTGGCCCCAGTCCCCTCCCCCGCCCCCTCTCAGGGGTCCCGGCACCACAACGGAACACACAGGACAAGGCCGGGAGCTCCATCACTATCCTTATTCTCCCACCCATCCTGGGGGTGGGAAGCATCAACGAGCAGAGAATGTTAATTAACAAAAAGGCTCCATTTCCAAAGGGGGAAGGGGACAGAGAAATTATTGTACAAAGACCAGAAACCGGGCCACAAGTCCAAAGTCGGGGGTCGGGGGAGAGGGGGGGAAGGGGGCCTGAGCAGGGAGAAGAGACTGCCCCACCCCCGAGGCTGAGGGACATGCGGGATCAGACCACCCAAACACAGAGCTGGAGAATGGGGACCCCGCCTGCCTGGGACCCCCCGAGGGGGTTTGCCTGGGCCTTCAGGGCTCAGGCTCCAAACCAGAGAGGGTCCAGAAAACTAGCCAGAGCCAGGGGGGCTGGGCTGGGGGATGAAACAAATGATGACGGAGAGCACACAGAGCCAGTGGGGTTGGAGAGCTGGGGACAGGGGGTCTGTCAGGAGGGGGCAGGCAGGGTACCAGGCTGGCATCCTCACTCCCGGGGCCCATCACTGTCCCCCACACCCCTACCACAGGAAGGTTTGAGCCTCTGAGGAAGCCAAGAGCCCCAGACCAGGAGCAGATTGGGGGGTGGAGGAGGGTCTGCCAGGCAGGTCTCACCCACAAGAGGGGGGTGGCAGGGGAAGGGCTCTCAGATGGGGGTCAGGGATCGAATATGCCCACCAGCCCTCCTCCTGTTAGCTTCTGCCCATTTGGGAATGGCCTCCTCCCCCCATTCCCAGCATCTATGGAGCCAGCAGAGGAGAAGCTCACCCCTCCCTCCCTGCGCCCCCCAGGCTGACCCATGTGGGAGATGGCCAGAGCCTGAGCAGCCTAGGAGGCCCAGAGGGGGAAGGATCTACCTAGCTGCCAGGTTCTGCGGCTCCCTGAGGGAGGTGGGCTTCAGGGGGCCCCCTGCCTGCTACCCCCCAAGGTGAGCCCAGGGCCAAGGGGCTGCTGGGGAGCAAGGAGGCCCACCCCAAAAGCCTGAGCCCAGGAATGGGCAGAAGCCAAGTTATGAGTGTGAGTGTGTGAGCGTGGGTGTGAGTGTCTGGGTGTTAAAGACTGGGCTTTGGGCCCGGGTACTGATAGGAAGGGAAGGGGCAGGGTCCATGGCAGGAGTACTCTGGATGTGGAATAAAATGACCTGGTTTCAAATCCTTACTACCTCTGTTCCCTGGCCGAGTCCTTTTCCCTCTCTGGGCCTCAGTTTCCCCATCTTTAAGAATAATAGCTAGCATCTCTGCGTACTTTTAGGTTCATAAATATTACTCATGATCCTCCCAATGACACTGGGAGGTAGGTGCTACTGCTATCCCCATTTTACAGTTAAGGAAATTGAGGCAGAATGAGGTTAAGGGACTTGTCCAGGGTCACCTAGCTAGCAAGTTTCTGTGGCAGCATTTGAACTCAGGTCTTCCTGACTCCAGAGCCACTGCTCTGTGCCCTGTGACACCTCATTTGTAAATGAGAGGCATAGGCTAGAAGGCCCTTGAGGTCTCTTCTGGCAGTCATTCCCGTGATCCTCTATGTCTTCTGGCCTTTCCCCTCCCCAGATAGGAAGGCCTGGCTAGGTGGGGGGGAGAGGGGGAACCGCATAGCCCTTATCTGCCTGCACCATAGTCCCCCCCCTTCCCAGCAGGGGGGAGAAGGGGGGCCCTAGGAGGAAAAAAGGGAAGAAGGAAGCAGAGGGGGAGCCTGACCACTCCCCACCCCTCCCAAGTCTACAGGGAACAGGGTGATGGGGAGTGGGGGCCCAGGACAGGGCCTTGGTCCTTACGAGGCAGGGAGGCACGTGGAGCTGGGGCTAGGTCCGAGGCATGGCTGGCGAGGCCTCAGCCCCCCAGATGAGAGAGGGGCTGGGCTGAGGGGGGGCTAGCTCCCCAGTGCCGTTCTGTTCCTTGCCACCCAAGCCTCAGAGCGGGTGGTACCTAGCCCAGGAGGCCTGAGATACAGGGAGCACACGGCCCTATTCTGGGCCGGCCCGCACAGGCTGAGAATAAATTAGGGGTCTGCCTGGGGGGCTCCCACACAGAGAGCCTCTAGACAGCAAGGAGGGCCTGGCCTTCTTGGCCCCCCGGAGGAGGCAGAGGAGGGCCCCGAGTCAGCCCCAGCATCACTGGTCCTGCATTTGCTGCTTCATCTTCTGCAGCATCTCCTGCATTCGCCTTAGCTGAGGAGGGGACAGAGAGACGGGTGAGTGAGGCCCACAGAGACTCCGGAGCCATCCTGTACCTCCATCTGACACCCCGAGGCCTCCCCTCCCAGATGGAGCAGGCCTGGCGTTGAGGCGGCTAAAGACAAGGGCCAGGGAGATGGCCCCGTCCCAAGGAGGGCCCTCAACGGCCGGCTGCTGGGGGAAGCTGGGGACCTGAGGGGCAGAGGACTCCCAGGGCCTTACCTCCTCATCCTTCATCTTGATCAGCTTCTCTGTCTCTGTGTCTGGGGTGGGCACAGGCAGAATGGGGATGGGGCTCTCGATCCGGTTGTCCTGGGTCAGTTTGCTGGGGAGGAGAAGAGAATGGGGGGGGCCGGTTCTATCTCTCCCTCCCTGCCTTCTGTCTCTGCCTCTCTCTCCTCTGTCTCCCTCCCTCCCTTCTGTCTCTCTTTTTCTCTCTGTCTCTCTCCAACTCCCTCCCTCTCTCTGTTTCTGTCTCTCTCTCTCTCCCCCACCCCATCTCTGTCTGCCTCTCTGTCTCTTTCTCTCTCTCTTTCTCTGTTTCTGTCTCCCTCCCTCTTTGTCTCTCTCTTTCCTCTGTTTCTGTCTGTCTGTCTGTCTGTCTGTCTGTCTCTCTCTCTCTCACACACACACACACACACACACACACACACACACACACACCCCAAGTTCCATTGGCTCGGTCTTGCCTCCCCATCTCTGGCCATCACATTCCATCTCCCCTCCCAGGAGAGTGGAGGATGCCCAGCTGCCCAGCTAACGTTTTGAAGACTTCATGACAGAGAACTCACTACCTCTCCAGGTAGCAGCCCATCGGCCCACTCCACCTCTGGCCAGCTTCCCTCACTAGGAGAACACAAGTATCTTATGTAAACTTCATTCCTCTGCCAATGACCAGTTCAGGGCACCCACACAGCAGATGCTTAATAAATGTTGGCTGTGAGGCAGCTAGGTGGCCAGTGGACACAGCACTGGCCCTGGAGTCAGGAGGACCTGAGTTCAAATCTGACCTCAGACCAAACACTTAACACTTACTAGCTGTATGACCCTGGGCAAGTCACTTTACCCCAACTGCCTTGCAAAAAAAAAAAAAGTGGGCTGAATCAAACTGAATCATCAAGAGCAAACCAGAGCCTGAGGCAGGTGTTTCAACTTGAGGAGGCCCAAGCCAGGTTCTGCTCCGACTCCTCAGGGCTGGCAGGATTCCTCCCCATCCTGGCCAATTTTACCCAGTTCCCACTGAACCAGGATGGCCTCAGGGGGCTGTGGGCCACGAGGGACCAGACCTGGTGGTGGCGTGGAAGGGTGGAACAGAGAGGAAACTGAGGCAAGAGAAGGGGGCAGGCCCCACCTAGCTATAGCTGCCATTCTGTTGGGGTCCCCACCTGGTCATCTGCTGGATGCAATGGGCCCGGTAATTCTCATAGTGCACGTCACAGGTCACGTCTTTCAGGTCGTGCATGTGCGTCCGGATCAGCATGTTCCGAAGCTTCACAAAGTCGCAGTGGGCCTGGTTTTCCACTGCCAGAAGTGGAGGGAGGCTGAGCCTTTGGGACCTTCTCTCTCCCCCTGATCACCCCTGCTCCCCTTCCCAGGGAATCTGCCCCTATCCTGAACACAGCCACAGCCTGTGTGACCTTGGGCCGGCCCACAACCACTCTGGGCCTCAACTGCCTCCTCTGTAAAATGAGGGGGTTCAACTCTGTGCTAAGAACCCTCCCAGCTCTGACATCCCCTATTCTAGGCCCTTTCCCAGCCCTGACATCCCCTGTTCTAAGGCCCCTCCCAGCTCTGACATCCCCTCTTCTAAGGCCCCTCCCAGCCCTGACATCCCCTCTTCTAAGGCCTCTTTCAGCTCTGACATTGCTACCCTTTGAAATAGAACACATCCCTTGACAGCCCCTCTCCCCAGGCTCACCCCAGGATGCTGTGTATACTGGGTAGGGGTAATTAAAAGGCCTTCTACCCTACCCCCAAATATCTCCTGCCTTGAACTTGGAATTAGAGACTCGCTCCTTTGGGTTAAGGCCTGTCTGGGTTGCTTCCCCACCCCCAATCTTCAAAATAACAATTTCCCCTAGGCTAGGGTGTTATACAGGAAGCTGGCTATTATCAACCATTGACACTCTAGTATGAATGAGCTCATCAGCTTCCTCCAGGGGTCTCTCAGGAAAGGAGAATTAGGCCACAAATAGGGGCAGACTGCTGGGCCGGGAGGCCCTGGTGGGATAGCAGGACTAGGACAGGGTAGTGAAGCTCGCTGAAAGGGGCTCTAAAGGGGCCCAGGATCCTTGGCCCTGGTCCCCAGTTTGGGGCAGCTCTCCCAGGACAGAAATGGAGCCAACTCACCTTCCACAATGCCCCAGGGATAGAGCCTCCCCCGGACCCGCTGGCCCTTGGCCTCCACCACGGTATTACTGCCTATGACGGCGAAGGGGGCACTCTCCTGAGGGGACAGAGGACGATGGATGAGAGGAGGCCCAGGCAGAAGCAGAGCCCCCCATGCTCCCTGGCCCTTTCAGCCATTCCCCAACGTTCCCACAGCCCGGTTAGGTCCCACCTCTCCAGCCCCATCCTCACCAAGGACGTGGGGTAATAGGTAAGCAATTTAGAACTGGACGGCTCTTCAAGTCCAACCCCCCAGTTTTACAGGTGAGGAAACTGAGATTAAGTGACTTGCCCGAGGTCATATGGGGAGATAACATTAAACATGAGCCCAGGTTGTTGACTCCAAACCCAACATTCTTTCCCCTGGTGTTTCTGGAACACAGCCCTCTTTGCTGAGCTATGGACCCCCTTCCCGAGTGCTGTCCCACCCCCTTGTGCATCAAGGTCCCCATCCAGATCCCTCAGAGCCCCTCCATGCTGACCTCATTCATCTCAGAGCCCTGCTGAGCATGACGGTGCCAGGCTGGCACACCCTGCCTCTCAGCGAAGTTTGCCTGCCCCGCCCAGGACCTCTGCCCTGCCTCCCACAGACTGGCAGCAAGGGGTCGTCAGAGGCCCAGTCTGCTTTGGGGGAGACCAAAGGCCCCAGCTCCAAGGAGAGGGGAGTGCTCGCCAAAGGCAGGCGGGCTGACCTCTTGAATGAGAGCCCTGCAGGTCTGGAGCTGGACCAGGGAGCAGTCCTGTGAGGAACTAGGGAGACCAGGCAAAGAGCCCTCTTCCTCGCTCCCCTGGGGATCCCACAGAAGGAAGGCCCTGCAGGGCCCAGAGCAGCAGCTAAGGAGACAGACACAGTGGTCAGAGCCCTGCCCTGCCCTGGGCCACACAGGCCCCCTAGGAAACAGGCCAGGCCAGCCAGGAGACCAGGGCAGGCCACGAGGTGACCAGGCCAAGACAGTGAGGTAACCAGGGCAGGCCAGCAAAGTGACCAGGCCAGGACAAGGTGACCAGGCTGGGGCAGAGGAGGACAGCAGTGCTCCAAGCCCAGGAAAGAAGGCTTAGGCCAGGGGCAGCTAGTTGGTGCAGTGGATAGAGCACCGGCCCTGAAGTCAGGAGGACCCAAGTTCAAATTTGGCCTCAGACCAGACACTTGACACTTACTAGCTGTGTGACCCTGGGCAAGTCACTTAACCCCAATTGCCTAACAAAAAAATAAAAAGAAGGCCCAGGCCTGTAGCCCAGTGGGTGGGGGTCATCGGGCCTGCTGGGGAAGGGGCTGCTTACTTTTAACTCCCGGTCTTGCTGCTTGAACTCCTCGTCCTCATCGGAGTCACAGTCTGGGAACTGGTACACCTTGATCCCAAACTTGTCAATCTCCTCCCGGATCTAGGCCAGATACTGAGCTCAGAGCCCCCAGTCCGGTTACCACCCCACCCCCTCGTCCGCCTCCACCCTGGAAGTCTGACCATCCTCCACTGAGCCCCATCTCTTCCCGGACCTCGCCCCCAGTTTCTGGGGCCCTCAGGGATGGGGGGCCAGGGAGTGCCTCACCCTCTCCTTCAGTTTTCGGATCTCTCCCGGGACGAGGCAGTCGGCCTTGGCAATAAGGGGGACGATATTCACTTTTTCGTGAAGGGCTTTCATGAACTCCACGTCCACTGGCCGCAAGCTGGGATGGGAAGTGAGGCATTAGAGTAGGCAGGGAGCCCATTGTACAGGCAAGGAAACCGAGAACCAGGAAAGAGGGACTGGAAGGGAGCCGGGTGGCCCTCTGGCCCAACCCGTATGAGAACAAGGCTGTCCTGCAACAGGTCCAACAAGGCGGGTGTCCAGGGAGACCTCCAGGGAGGCAGAGCCCAATGCCTCAGCAGGCCACCCCTGCCCCTGGGAAGCAGGCTGTAGGCAAGCTTTTCGTGATGCCCAGCCCGAGGCCCTCCTGGCAGCTTCCCAGCCCCGCTGGCCCTGGGCCTGGGCCCCCAGGCAGAAGAAAGCTGATCTCTCATCCATCTACTTCCTGAAGCTCTGGTGGGGCTCCCCCGCGTCTTCTCAGAGCCTCAGGATCTGGGCTCTCGCCTTCACCATCCTGTTCGGCCCTCCCACCAGACGCATCCCTGCTGACCACTCTCCTTTCTAGCCCTGACAAGGGGCCCAGGGCACACATTCATTCATTCAGAAGGAAGTAGCAAAGAGAGAAATCTTGGTTTGAAGTCTAGAAAACCCTCTGGCAGTCTGAGCTGTCTCAAAGTGACTGGGGCTCGAGGAGAGGGAGTGAGCTCCTGCTCCCTGGAGCCCTCACCCGAGGCTGGGGCAGCCCTCATCAGGTGCAGTAGCAAGGGCATTCTTGGTCAGTCAATCTCCGAGTACCCAGAGTTCTGATTAGCCACAGAGCGGCCAGGGGCCTCACACGAGGATTTCTCCCTGCCTCAGAAGCCCCCAGGCCCCCAGTCATTCCCTCCTCGTTCCACCAATTGCTCAAAAGACCTTTACCTCTCCTCCAGGGAGTCCCAACAAGGTCCCCTGGACCCCTGGGGAGGGAGGTGGGCTGGGGCTAGCAGGGCAGTCCTACAGGACACACGGGACAAGCCTAGGGGCTGGGGGGCCCTCTAGTGGGGATGGGGGCACATCCCAGGAATTAGAACCCAAAGGATGAGGGCAGAGATTCAGAACTGCAAAGGGCCCTAGGCGTCATCCAGACCGACCTGCTCCTCTTTGTCCTCCCTTCTTTCTTTTTAAGCACAAAGACCTTTTCATTCTTTTTTCTCCCAGTTCCAAACTCTCTCCCCAACCCCCTTCCCATTAGAAGAATCAAAACCTACCACAAATACGTGTTTATAACAAGCACATTTCTACTTTAGCCAAGTTCCAAAAAGACAAGTGATGGGGCAACCAGGTGGTGCAGTGGATAGAGCACGGGCCCTGGAGTCAGGAGGACCCGAGTTCAAATCCAGCCCCAGGCACATAACACTCACTAGCTGTGTAACCCTGGACAAGTCACTTAACCCTGATTGCCTCACCAAAAAAAAAAAAAAAAGACAAGAGAAAGACAGAAAGCCAAAAGTTGACTTCTGTCCACCCTCTGAGTCCATCAGCTCTCTGGCTGGAAGCGGGTCTGTGGAATGGTGGTACAAGGAGGACACTGAGGCTGCGGAAGGGAGGCGGCCTCAGTCACACAGCCAGCGAGGGGAGAAGCGGGATCTGAACCCAGGTCACCCTGACTCCACGTCTTCCTTTTTCCTTTTCGGTTCCCTCCCCGCCCAGTGTGCCGTTCCCCCCACACACACACCCCACACCATGCTTACCCACCCGTGCCCGAAGGGAGAGATGAAGTAGAGGCAGCAGTGGACTCGGTTGTCCTGAATGTTCTTGCGATTCAGGCCGCTCTCGTCCCGGAAGTACTGCTCAAACTGCTGGTCCACGTAGTCTGTGATG
The DNA here is from genome assembly GCF_003287225.1 of Phascolarctos cinereus. NCBI lineage: Eukaryota > Metazoa > Chordata > Mammalia > Diprotodontia > Phascolarctidae > Phascolarctos > Phascolarctos cinereus. Next base: position 722,309,555 of record NW_027555847.1, on the reverse strand, counting down.
GGCTTCCAGCTGGGGGGGCCAAGGTATCCCCTAAGCAGGGCCCCCCCCGGCAGCTCCCCACCCCCTGCCCCCCAGAGCTAGCAGGGGCCTTCTGAGTCACCAAGTGCAATTCTTTCATTTTACAGGAGAGGAAACTGAGGCCCAGAAGGACAAAGACTGGTCTGAGGCCACACAATTCATAAACGGCAGAGCCACATTTCACCCCATGGTCCTCTTGTCCCAAATTCAGGGCTCTCTCCACTTGACCACAGTGCTGAGACCAGAGCTCTCCTTAGCATGACTTGGGATCTTCCCAATGGACACAGAGGGGATTGGACCCTGGCCAGACTTGCCTCCTCCCCCACATACATGCACCCCCTGTCCATTTGTTTTGCTCCCCCCCACCCCGAGAGGAAATCTTTCTCTTGGGAAAGTCAGGTCTGGAGGTCTCTGTCTCTCATCTGACCTAGTCCATGGGATTTAGGACGGACCTTCGAGGTCTGAGGATCACAGATGTGGGGCTAGAAGGGACCTCAGAGTCCAAAGCCTTCATCTTACAGATGAGGAAACTGAGGGTCCAGGGAGAGGCAAGGACTTTCCCAAGGTCACACAGCTGGGATTCGAACGCAGACTCTTTCTACTGTCTCACACGTGCCAATGCTCTAGAGATGCTGGGGATCAGACCTCCACCACGGAGTTACATCCCCACCACAATCCAGTGAGTCCCATCCAAGCGCCATGACTTGCCCACAGTCAAAGGGCAGTACAGTGCAGAGACAGGATTTGAACCCGTGGCCTCCGACTCCAGGGCTCTTTTCACTAATAACGACACCAATAATAATAGGAACTAGCATTTCTGTCTACTTCAAGGCTTGAAAAGTGCTTCACAAAGACAATCGCATGGGACCCTGAGAACAACCAGCAGGCAGGTGCTGTTGTGATCCCCATTTTACAGATGAGGAAACTGAGGCAGATAGAGGTCCATAGCTGGGAAACGTCTGAGGCGGGATTTGAACTCAGGGCTCCTGACTCAGGGCCCCAACCTCTATGTGCTACTCGGCTGAGCAGCCTCCAGCCCACTGCTGCTCCATCATCCCCACGTTCCCCCCCCCGCCCACCCAAGGGCCCAGCACTCACCACTGGGTGTTATTAACAGCGTCCCCGAAGCCTGGTGTGTCCACAATGGTCAGCTTTAGCTTCACACCCTTCTCCTCGATGTCCACTGTGTGCTTCAGGATCTCGACTGTCTGATTGATTCTCTCTGAGAAAGCCAAAGGCCTGTGGTCACGGAGTGGCCAGGCTGGGAGGCAGTGCCATACAAGGGGCCGCTGAAGACACTGGGATGGCCTCTGCCGGTGAAGGGCGGGCTCAGGGGTGCCTTCGGACCTTGCTGAGGTTCCCAAAAGCCCATCCCACAGAAACGGCTCTCTGGGGCTTCCTGTCCAGCCTGCACTAACCAGCACACACCATGGACGCCCCCAACCTTGGCCTGCAGACCTCCAATGATGGGGAACTCCCTCCCTCCTTTGGCTGCCCATTTCGCTTTGGGCTGGCTCTAACCCTCCTCTTCCTGCCTGGTCCAGAGGGCAGAGCCAGCGGCAAGCTGGGGGCCCATGTGGTTGTAGAGAGAGAATGTTCAGCTGGATATAAGGAAACTCTTCCTACCAGGGTGGTCTCAAACTGAAATGGGCTCAGGGGCAGCTAGGTGGCCCAGTGGATACAGCACTGGCCCTGAAGTCAGGAGGACCTGAGTTCACATCTGGCCTCAGACCAAACACTTGACACTTACTAGCTGTGTCACCCTGGGCAAGTCACTTAACCCCAATTGCCATACATACATACATACAAAAAACTGAAATGGGCTGCCTTCCCTTGGAGGTCTTCCGACCTCCCTGGCTGATGACTATTTATTGCCTGGGACTGCGGGGAAAGGATTTTGGGTCAGGTCTGGGGCTGAGGGGGGTCTTTGAAGATTTCACTCTCAGGGACCCAGGCCCCAGGCTCTTCTGTAGAGACTCGAGAGGGCGGGAAGTTCCCCTGGCCAAAGGGATCCAGTTAACACTCCTTCTGCCTGCGGGGCTGATCTCACCCACTTGCCCCCCTGTACACATTGGCCCAGAGAGGAGAAAGTCACTTGCCAGAGGACAGGGATCAGGGAGAGGGCCAGGCTGGACTGCGGGCCCCTGACTCAGTGACTCTGCTCCCTCCTCTCCCTCAGTTTCCCCATCTGCAAAACAGCTACTCCCTAAGGTCACTTCTACATCTGGCATCTATGAGCTAATGTCCTTCTAGCTTTGGTGTTGAGGATGCTGAGTCTGGGGGGAGCGACTCTGGGGCGCAGGGGGGGTCCTCTGGAAGCTGCCACTCACCCTCGGCATTGAGAAGCTTCCGGTCCTTGTAGAGGTCTGTCAGGAACAGGCTGTTCACCAGGGTCGACTTGCCCAGGCCCGACTCCCCTAATGCACATTATGGAGCCCCCAGTTACAAAGGGAGGGAGGCTGCTGCAGGGTACTGAGGCCTAGCTGGGGCCTAAAGGGATGGACCGAGGCAGGAGCCTGCCCAGAGATGCCCAAGGGGATGGAGGTCGGTGGCCCACCTGTGATCTCTCTGGTCCAGGGGACCCTGAATCCCCACCCAGGCATGGTCATAAGCAGAGGTGCGTGGGAGGGAGCATCCCCAGGAACAGGACCAAGATGAATCTGCCAGCCACCGCCCCCCAAAGCCAGAGTGAGCCTCCCAGTCCTGCCCACCGGGGGCCGATACTTTGTATCTTCTTCCTAGGCGGCTCGGTCCTCTCTGCCCACCCCCCCACACCCACTAGTCAGGCTTGCCAAGGCTGGGCTGGCTTCCCACCTCAGGAGCCAGGGCATAAGAAACACTTCAGAATTCTAAGGTGGATGCGTTGCGTTCCCCAATGAGGCGCCACCCCCAGAATCCAGCCACACTGGGCAGTGCTCACCAGCCACCATGAGCGTGAAGTCGAATCCCTTCTTTACAGACTTGCGATGAACCTGGTTGGGTAGTGTGGCAAAGCCCACATACTGCTTGTCATGGTCCTGGAGGGAACACAGCAGAGGGGAGCGGTGTGTGAGCGTGCTGGGATCATGCCTTTACATGTGCACACACACGCATGATGTATGTACAGCAAGATATCATGACTGGAACAGCGGGCTCAGAGTCGGCTGGGCCTGGGTTCAAATCCTGACTGCCACCTTCCCACTGGGCGACCCTGGGCAAATCAGGCAACCTCACTGAGACTCAGTTTCCTCATCTGTAAAATAAGGCGAATAACCTCTCCCAGGGTTGCTCTGAGGAACAAATCAGATAAAACTCCAACCAGCTCATGCTTGTGCTGGGTGTCCCAAAAGTCTTGGTGCCGGAGGCAGTCACCTGGAATTATGCAAAGTGGTTTACAGAGAACGTATGAGAAGCCCCGCAAAAACAAACCTTGAATAATGGAACCCTGTAATGCAATTCATTTTACAAACATCTCCTTTAATCCTCCCGACAACCCGGGGATGGAGGTGCTATTAGGATCACCATTCTATAGATGGGGAAACTGAGGCAGACAGTAGTTAAGTGACTTGCCCAGGCTCACACAACTAGTTAGGGTCTAAGGTCAGATTTGAACTCAGCTCTTCCTGACTGTAGGCCCAGGTACACACATTCATTGTGATGCCCCTAACATGGGGTGTCCCCAAAAGTCTTAATGTGTATTTTCAGCTTTAAAAGCACTAGGACTTTTGGGAACCCCACACAAGTGTGAGCTCTACAAGTAGCGAAGAGAGAGTCCGCCATAGAACCAGGATACCCTCAGTTCTTGGCCTGCTTCTGATGAGTTCTGGTTGTGTGACTCTGGACAAGTCATTTTACCGTGTCTCCAATTCTCTAGGCTAAACTGTAGCTGAGGGAGAAAAATCAGTCATCTGTCACACACACAAAGTCCCATAGACAAGGGAAGAGGCTGATACTCTCTGGTCCTCCGCTCTCCCAATCCACACTCTCCTCCTGGTCCTGAGCTCCTATTGGCTGGTGCCCAGCTAGAGCCCCAAGGTAAGGGAGCAGCCAGCAGAAGGGGTTCTTGCCCCTTGTTCGGCTGGGGGGGGGTGGCGTTGGGAGGGCATAGTCCCTGGTCCTGCCCTCAGGGAGCTCCCAGTCTTCAGGAAGACATCTGAGCCCTGCCCAGGGAGACAGTGGAGCCCCAGGGAGCCAGTCCTGCCCTCAAGGAGCTCCCAGTCTGGGAAAAGCCCCCTCTTCCTGAGTCAGAGGGCCCCAGAAGGTGGAGGGGATGGCGGCTGTCCTCAGGAAGCTGGAGCCCAAGGGCAGGGGCATGTACAGACGGACCCCAGAGACCCCAGCTGGGATGGCCACCTAGCATGAGCCCAACCTTGAGCTGAGTGAGGAGTCTGGGAGGTCGCCCACCCCTAGAAGGCAAGAGCGGGGAGAAGCAGCAGCAGCAGCAGCAGCAGAAGCGGCCAGACCTCCACCCCCAAGTCCCTGGCTGCCAAGTGTCCCAGCTCGGGGGAGCAGCTGCCACTCGGCTCTGGTGGGCAGGAGACACTCTGTCCCATCCTCCAGCTCCAACCCTGTGTGGGAGAAGCTGGGACGCAGAGTGATAAATATATATAGAAAGTAGGCCAGCTGTGCCGGCCCCAGCGCAGCCCCCGCCTGCTGTGACGTCCTGGGATTTGGAGGGGGGAAGGCCCACCTGACCTCCTTCCTCGTTGGGGTGGAGCCTTTGGGGGCCGGGAATTGCCCCAATCCCCCCCTGCCATCACTAGAAGCTCATGGGCCCCAAACACGCTAGGCTGTCTGCTGACATTAGCTGGAACAAGTCAGGGTCCCACATGGCGGGCTGAGGACAGGAGACTTGGGTGTTAGAAAGGGCATCCGCTCCCCACCCTCCTGCTGCAGTCAATCGATCGGTTAATCAAAACCATTTATTAAGTGCTTACGAGCCCCGAGCTCTGGGCTAAGGGGGGGCTCTCAACACTCCACCAGGGAAGAGAGGTTAATCCCCTAGACCCCCTTCTCTCTCAGCTCCCAACAGAAGGAGGACAGCAGAGGTAAGCCAAAGGCAGATTCCCTCAGGAGCTCGGAGCCCAGAAGCCCTGGGGCTGGCACTCAGTGGCCTTGTTCCCATAGAGACTGGCACAGACAGAAACCCAGGAGCCCCCGCTGAGGGGGCATACACCCGCTCACACATACAGAGCCACACACTGAGCCTCTCCATCTCTGTCTCTGTCACACACACACACACACACACACACACGTGCACAAGTGCACACGCATACGCATGCACACGTACACGTGAATGCACATGTACACACACATTCAAGGGAACCTCCTAGGTCATGACGACGAGGGCCACAGCTTCACTGAGCCTCAGTTTCCTCATCTGTAAAATGAAGCCAACATGACCCCCGGGGTTGCTGTAAGACTCATACTACCACAACGGCCATAGCTAACATTCTCCGGGCTCTTACGTCACAGCAAGTGTTTTGCATTTAATGAGCAAGCCTCGGGCCCTTCTCCACTCAGAAGCCGAAGTCCTGTTCCCAGCCTCAGGCCTCTTTACAGTCTCCCTGCCTCCAGCCCATCTTCATCCTTCTTATAACTGCTACAATAGCCTTCCTCAGGCATTGGCTTGAGGCTGCCATGACCCCAGACAAAAACATTCAGTGCCTCCCTCTGCCCCGGGACTAAAATGCAAACCTCAGTCTGGCATCGAATATCCTTCATTATCTGACTCCAGTCTCCCTTCCTCCAAGGAAACTGAGCCTCCCCTGCTGGGAGTGGGAACACCATGAATTGGAGGACTGGAAGAAACCTTAGATAAAGATGGAATCTCCCTCCCTTCTCCTTTTACAGAGAAGGAAACCGAGGCCCAGAGGGGTGAAATTTTGCTCGAGGTCACACAGTGAGTTCCAGAGCTGGGATCTGAACCTGGGCCCCCAGCACCACATCCAGCCGGCTTTCCACTGGGACTCATCATTGTATTGACTAGGGCTGGGAGGGACCTTGGAGGCCATGAAGTCCACACATAGCTGGGCAGAGATGGGCTCACCTCTCCCGTCAGTACCCATCCAGAAGCATCCCTGGCCTGGCCCATCCTCCCCTGCTCAGCAAACCCCACACATAGCCCCCTCCACCTCAGGATCCAGGCCTCAGCTCCCAGGGACAGCTTGGGCCAGAGGCAGCAGGACTGGACAACCAAGGCCTGAGGGGGTGCCCCCAGCAGCCCAGGGTGGGAGAGAGGCAGAGGATCACAGCTCCCCATCCTTCCCCCAGCCTCCCGGGGCCTCCGAGCCTGCCCTGCCTCTGTCCTCTCTCCCGGGACCCACTCCTGTCTTCTGATTCCAAGGGGACACACTCACAAACTGAGCCAGGCATACACACAGGATCGTCCCACGTCCCTTCCAGGCCTCAGTTTCCCACTCTGTAAACTGAAAGGCTTGCACTCAATGTTGCCCTGCATTCTACGATCACAGAATGAATGAGGCTTGGAGACGCAGATGTGGTCCCTTTCCCACAGACCTAGAGAGGCTGGGATGGGCACACATGCACACCCCCACTCTCCCATCTACACACGTCCACATATTCTTCTGGCCCAGCCCTGCCCAGACCTGTCCCGTGTCCTGTTACAGGCTTGGGGCAGGGGCACCTCGGAGATTGTGCTCTCCAGCCCCGTCCCTTGACAGACAGGGAGGACACGGCGGTGATTTAGACCCACTGCTGCCCGGCTCCATCTCTGCCCTGACCGCCAGGCTCCTCCCTGCGGGCCTCACTGACCCCACGGCCAGGACTGAGTACCTTCAGTTTGGGCAGCCTCCTCTGGGCCTGGGTCCGAGGTGACAGCAGTTGCTCAGCCAGGTGGTCCTGGAGAACCAGGGTGTCCATGCCTGCCGGCAGCTCTGACAGGCTCACAGCCCCGCTCAGCCACGCTCGCTCCTTCCCTGGCTGGCTGCCTGGCTCCCCAACTCCCTCCCATGTGCTCCCCCTCCCACCTGACAGCTGGGAGCTGGCTTTCAGGCTGCCTATCTCTCCCACCCCCACACCCGAGTGAGCCTGCTGGATGTGGGACAGCCAGGGCCCTGGGAGCAGGCTGCAGCACACGCCCAGCCCCTGACCCGGCCTTGGGCAGGTCTGTTCTGCTGGCAGAGGACGCAGCTGGGAAAAGCAGTGATTGTGGACTGGGAGACGGGACCGCAAGCCCAGCTCTGCTCTTACCAGCCATGTACTCTTGGGCAAGCCCCTGCCCCTCTCTCTGCTTCAGTTTCCTCATCTGTAAAATGGGGGGAGGGGTGGACTCAATGGCCTTCTCTAAATCAAAGCCCCAATAACCCGCAACTTTACTCTGGAACCACCCAGTGTGGTATGACAGGAAAATATTGATTGGCTCCAGAGGCCCCGAGTTCAGATCCTGCCTCTCCACTTAGATGACCTCACAGGGCCCCAGGTGAGCCTAATCTTGCCCATCCTTCAAAGACCACCTCATGTCCTCCCTGCTTCTTACCTCTCTGCAGCCTGGCTCCCTACCTCACCATCCCACCCAAATGTCCTCTCCAGAGGTCAGTGATGCTTCATCACCAAATCCCTTTTCTCAATGCTCATTCTCCTTGACCTGCAGCCTTTGTAAGCATTGGTCCCCTTCTCCTCCGTACTGTCTTCTCTCTAGGCCTTCAGGACACCTCTCTCTCCTCTGTCTCTGTATGTCTCTCTCTGTGTGTCTGTTTCTGTATGTGTCTCTCTATCTCTGTATGTCTGTCTCTGTATGTGTGTGTGTGTCTCTGTCAGTCTCTCCTCTCTCTCTCTCTCTCCCCCTCTCCCCCTCTGCTCTCCTCCTACTGCTCTGACCTCTCCTTCTCTGTCTCCAAGTCACGCTATGCCTCAAAGCTCTGGCCCTCTTTCTCCCTTAACGCCATTTTGCTCAGTGATCTCATCAGCTCCCACAGATTCGATCAATATCTCTCTGCTGTGAGTCTTGGATGCGGCCCTAACCTCTCTCTCAACCTCCAGACCCATTTTCCAGCTACCTATTGGACATCTCCAGTAGATGCCTTAAATTCAACACAACCAGAACTGGACTCGATGTCTTTCCCCCAAACACCCCCCCGCCCCCCCCGAACTTTTCCATTATCGTCCAGGTGCCGCCTCCTCCCATCCCTCCTCTCCCATCCTGGCACCATCCTGGGCTCCTCATTCTCACCCCCCACGTTCAAGCTGTTGCCAGGTCTGTCAATTTTCCCCGTGCAGCACTTTGTGACGACACCCCCTCCTTTCCTGTGCTGAAGGCGCATCGTATCACGCCTGGACATGGCAGTGGCTGCCGGGGGGTCTGCCTGCCTCCAGTCACCCCCCCTCCCACCCACGGCCCTCTCCCTACTCAGTAAACTGCACTGGCACTAAACATGACATCCTGTCTGGCCCTGGAAACTCCACCTCCCCTTCTCACCCCTCCGGCCCCCTGCATGTCCATCCTCCTCTGTCCAGGGACACGGCCTCCTGGTTGCTCCTCATCTCCCGGCTCCAGACGTCTCTGGCTGTGTCCCGGGCCTAAAACATGACCCCCTCCTCATCTGGGCCTCCCAGCTTCCTTCAAAGTCCACCTTTTACGGAAAGCTTATCCTGATCTCTGGTGATCCCAGGGCCTCCCCCTGCAGATCGAGTCCGTATGCCCTGTCTGGGACCTGGGGGCACAGCCATTTACACGCTGTCTTCCTCATCGGCCTGGGAGCTCCCAGGGGCAGGGCCCATCTTCCCTTTCTTCACATGCCTGGCACTTAGCACAGCGCCAGCATACAACAGGCACTTAATAAATGCTGGTTGACTCTATGCCTCTCCACTTCCTCCCCATCCTTTAAGATCTGGCTCAAGCTGAGCCTTCGTCATGATTACTGTCCTGCAGGGACTTCTCCCTTTTCTCTGAGCCCTTGTAGACATCAAAGGCCATCCCACACCTTCCCCAACACTTCTCTTCTGGTATGGGGGGGCTCTTGTTCTCTGCTCAGTTCAAGATTGGGAGCTCCTCGAGGGCAGAGAGAATATGGTCATTCTTGGCTTTGAAATTCCATGTTATAAAGCCCCTCCCAGCCCTGACATCCCCTGTTCTAAGGCCCCTCCCAGCTGACATTCCAGATTCTAATGTCTAAGGTCACTTCAGGGCTAACACTTAGTGTTCTAGGGTCTCTCTCGATGCTTTCCTGGGGGTGGACAGGGGAAAAGCTCAGCTCTGGGGGGGTAGGATGGGATCCTCTCCTGCGGCGCCAGGTTTGGGCCCCACTTTGGGCTCCCTGCACATCAGGCTGCCTGACCAGCATTCCAGCCTCAGGAAAGGCTGTGTAATTGGCTCCTGGGGCCTCTCCCTCTTGCTCAGGAGGGCTCAGTGTCCAGCTGCCCCAGAGGTCAGTAAGACAGGACCCCCAGGGGAAGGGTCCAGGTTCTGTCCTGCCTACCCGCCTTGCTGCCCCCCTCCTGGGCACTCAGCTCTGTGGCTCCTCTTCCCATCCTGCCCACATCCTCTATTAATGATCCTAGCCCAGCTGCTCCCCTCCCCATTGCCTCCCACCACTAGGGGTTGCTAGGAAACCATGTTACCCCAGCAACCTAGGAAGAAGGGATGAGGACCGAGTCCCCCTGAAAGACTGAAAACATCCCAGGCCTTCTTCTCCCCGGGCAGGCACAGGGGGAGGCCACAAGACATGGAGACCAGAGAGGGATGCCCGGGGCAGGAGCTGACAGGAGTCCACCTGATACACCAGGAGCCAGAGCTGGAGCCAGGTCACCAGGTGCTGGGGGATGGGGCTTGGGGGTCCCTCGGTTGGGGGGTCGAGGGGATGGGTAGCGGAAAGGGCCGGCCTCCAGTAGCCCGAGGACCTGGTGTCTGCTCCTGTCCCTGACACTAATGAATGCTGTGTGACCTTGGGGGAGCCCCTTCCCTTCTCTGGGTATCAGTTTGCTCTGTAAAATAAGGGAACTGGGCTGAAGAATGCCTGCGGTGCCTTCCAGGTCTGAAAGTTAGTGTTCTGAGGTTCTGTCTGACTAACTCAGGAGGGAGAGCAAGCAGGGGGGACTGGTCGTCCCTGGGGAAGCAGGGAGTACAGGGGAGAAGGGGGCACAGTCTTGCAGAAAGGGCGCTGGACTCGGCAGGAGGGGAGCCGACCGTGAAGGCCAGCTCTTTGCTGCCCACGTCACTGGGGCCAGAGGCTGCCCTCCTTCCTGGCCCCGGTTTTCTTCCCTGAAAAGGAGGAGCCAAGTGGCCACTATTCTGACAAGGGCTTCCCAGCTCATAAAGTGATTTCCAAGCAGCCATGAGGTACATGTTGACAAACCCACTCACCAGATGAGAAAGCTGAGGCTCAGAGAGGTTAACTGACTTTCCCAAGGTCACACAGCTAGGAAATGTTGGAGCTGGGATTGGAAGTTAATTCTCTCCTGATTCCAAATCCAGCCCAGCTCAATCGACATGACCAGCCTTGAATCTTAATGCGCCGAGCACTCCAATCTGTTCTGGGGTGGGGTGAGGTAGGGCGCCCCAGTTAGCAAGGATCTTGGGCAGCCCAGAGCTGAGATCCCACCACCTACTTGGGGTATGTCATGGCGGGGAAACAGAGGCAGGCCCCTTCTCCCCCTCTCCTGCTCTATGGGCTAGCCCTGTCCACTCGCTAACCTCTGCCAGGGAAGGACCCACAGGGAAGGAACTAAGTGACCGAGAAGTTCAGGGGACCAAGGGGATGAAGAGTAAAATGGCGCCACTCCCTAGCTCTGGCCACATCAGGGCCTCAAGGAGGGAGAAGTCCAGCCCAAGCTAGAAGCTGGAAGAGGGGGTCTGGTCTCAGTAAGCCATTCAGAGGGGATTTACAGGTCACCTAGCTCAATCTCTGCTTTTTTCAGAAGAGGAAACTGAGGCATGAGGAGCTGGTCAAAGTAGGAAGGTGAAATACCAGGAGGTAGTGATGCTGGGGAAACAAGGTTTGGATTCAAATCCAGCCTCAAACACTAACCAGCTGTCGCTTACCTCAGTTTCCTCATCTGTAAAATGGGTATAACACTATGGGGATAATCTACCTCCCAAGACTGTTGTGAGGATTAAATAAGTTAACACACGTAAGCACTTTGCAAACCTTAAAGTATAATTACTAGCTACTGTTATTATTATTATTATTATTATTATTATTATTAAAATTGTCTACTACAGAATGGGCAGGAGATAAGAAGGGACCATCTCCTCCATCTCTGTCATTTCAGAAAGACGAAAACTTTGCTAGAGGAAAAGAGGCTTGCCTATGGTCATAGAGGTCGTGGGAAGGACAGAAGTAGAATTCAGGACTCTGGGATTCAGAGCCATTCTAAGCATTTCATTTGGACCCAAGAAGACTTGAGTTTGAATTCCAGTTCTATGACTGATTACATCACCTATGTGACCTCGAGCAGGTCGTTTCCTTTGTCTTGGCCTCAGTTTCCCCAGCTATAAAATGAGAGGAGGACCAGAGCACGGCTAAAACCGTTTCTGGCGTGAGATCCAGTGAGGGAGGTTCTGTGACACCCACGAGAGCCTGGATTTGAACCCAGAGCTTCTAAGTCCTTTTAAGGAAAGAGACCTGGGCTGGGAGTCAGGCCCCGTGGGTAGCAGTTGTGGTGCTGATTCCTGGGTGGCCCCCATCCTTCGCAGGGCCAGAGGCAGAGGCTTTTTTTCCCCCAGGGGGCTAATTCGGGCCATGCTGTGGCAATACTGCCTTCTGCCACCAGGGGGTGGCATAGGACCACAGATGGGCCAACCTCCTTCTGGTCTCACTTGTTCTGGAGACAGCCCTGGAAATGGAATGTGTGTGTGTGTGTGTGTTGTGTGTGTGTGTGTGTGTGTGCGCGCGCGTGTGCGCGCGCACCCGCATGTGAATGAGTATATGTGTGTATGCATGTGTGAGCGTGTATCGGTGTGCACGTGTGTGCATGTATGCAAATGTGTGCATACATGTGTGTGCAGGTGCATTGCGTATGTCTTGTATGTGTGTACACGTGTGTATGTAGGTGAGTGTGTGCATTATGTGTATACATGTGTGTGCGTGCATGTGTATGTGTGTGTGCGTGTACATATGAATGTGTATAAGTGTGTGCACAGTGTGTATGTAGGCGAGTGTGTGCATTGTGTGAATACATGTGTATGTGTGCATGCACGTGTGCATGTGCGTGTGCGTTTGAATGTCTGTGTATAAGTATGTATGTATGCGAGTGTGTGCATTGTGTGTATATATGTGCACGTGTGTGCATACCTGTGTGTAAAGGCAGGGGCTTTTCTCTGGGACCTAGGGAGACCCTCACAGAGCTGGAAGAGACCTCAGAGACCATCTTGTCCATGCCCCTTATTTTACAGAGGCAGAAACTGAGGCCCCGAACAGAGAAGGGCTACTGAGCTAGGGTTCAAACTTAGGCCTTCCTGATTCCAGATGCTGCAGCCTTCTTTGCCTTGTACCCCATGACCCCCAGTACGTGAGGGAGGGAGGAGGGGGAGCAGCAATGGGGGAGGGGCAGCCTCGGACCAAACCGCAGCTTGATGGCTCCTGGGTGATGGAAGAGGACCCCTAGGCCTGGAGACACCCTCTCCCCAACACCCAACTGCAAATGGATGCTAATTCTACTGGAGTTTCTATCCCCTGGAGCACGAGCAGGGAACCCACAGCCTCAAGGCCACACATGGTCTTATAGGTCCTTGGGTGCCGCCTTTTGACCGAGTCCAAATTTTACCGAACAAATCCTTTTATTCAGGGGATTTGTTCTGTGCGGTTTGGATTCAGTTAAAGGGCCGCACTTGAGGACCTAGAGGGCCACATGTGGCCTTGAGGCTGCAATTTCCCTATTCCTACCTAGAGGGACTAGAAATTCCCTGAGACTCTGGGTTCAAGGACACCCCATTGTTGGGAGGAGGAAAGGGCAGAGAATGTGGAAGCCTCTAAAACAGTCAAGTGCATGGGGAAAGAGGCCTGGGGAAAGAGCCAGGACGTCTGGATTCTAAGCCCAGCTCTGACACTAACTCCTAGGGCACTCTCACTGACCCTTTCTAGCCTCAGAACCCTCTCTGAAATGGAAATGTTGGAGATGATCTACAAGGCCCCCTCCGGCTCTGACATTCCCTGTTCCAAGCCCCCTCCAGCTCTGGCATTCCCTGTTCCAAACTCCCTCTAGCTCTGGCATTCCCCGTTCTTAAGGGCCCTCCCATCGCTGACAGCCTGCTTTCTGCTCTAGTAACAATTCCTTTGTAGCTCAGACAATTCATGTTCCAAGTTCTCTTTCAATTGTACCCCACTGGGCCTCTCTTGGGCCCACCTTCCTCTTCTCCTCCTCCTCCCACCCTCGCCCCTTCCCCACAGGGCCCAGGTCCTCTGTTCCCACTCCCCCTATTAGCAGCCCTTCCCCTTGGCCTTGGCCTAGACCTTGGACACAAGACCAGCTGCAGTCAGGTTTAGGCAGCCTAGATGGGCCAGGAAGGACAGGGAAGGGAGACCGGGGTGGGATGAGGCTGGGGTGCGGGCAGGGGAGGGGCAGGGGGGAAAGGGGGGAGGGTTGACCACACTCTCCCAGCCCCCGCCTCCCCAGACACTGCGCTGGGCTCCAGACCCGACGGAAACTTCCTCTGGAAACAGTCACAGACTGGGCGACGTCTCAGAAGCCGCGGCCACCCCCCCTCCCTCCCCCCACCCCCAGAGCCACGAACGCCCTTGGCCACAGTGTCCAGAGGCAGGGGGAAGTGGGGGGGGCGGTGCTGGGAAGGAGGCCCTGGCCTCCGCCCAGCTCCCCTGTTTACACAGGGCCTGTGGGGGAATGGGGAGGGGGATGGCCAAGAAGAAAGATCCATTGAGTGGCGCCCCCAACCCCCGCCCCGATTTTCCGTGCCCCGGGCCTGAGTGGGCTCTGAACAGGGGCCGTCTGTTCCCTGAGTCTGAGCCCAGGTGGCCTCCTGGCTGGGGGTGCGCCAAGCAGGGAGAGGTTTTGGGGGCTGGGGAACGGGAGACAAGGCATCTCTCATGACTCCAACAGCACCCCTCCACATTTAGAGTGTTCCCTTGAAAGGTGGGAGCTAAGGGTCCATTTTGCACTTAGGGGATACTAAGGCTTAGCTGGGCAGGGC